>NW_018736639.1:0-31494 GCF_002204515.2 Aedes aegypti
GCATCATTGGGAAGGATTACCCGAACAGAATCGTCATTCATGAGGAAATACACAAGAAGAATATCCAAAAGATGACGGAAGCCTATCGCAAAAATAAGGCGGTCAAAGAAGGGATAATGAAAGGCGATAAGGATCCGGAAGCTCCTAACGCTGGTGGAAAGCGAAAATCGAGTTCCTCGTCATCGCCATCGTCATCGAAGCCGACAGCGAAGAAACCTAAACTCAGGGAAACCTTGATCAAGTACCTCAAAAAGAAGTAGAAATCTGTGGGACAGTTTAATTCAGTACTATTATGGCCTTATAATTGGAAGCAATGATAATAAATCTCTAATTTCACCGTTTCGAGACATCAAGGGCTTTTCGGTAAAGTAATTAAAAATCTTACTTACGATTCCAACGGAAGTTTTTGCTAAAGCAACGGATATTTAACCCTAAACCATTATATTTCACATCTATTCCAGTTTGGGAGCCGGCTTTTTGGGATCCCATGCTTCCACTTTCGGGCGGGTGGTAGAGTACGGCATGTAGGGCTTACTTAAAACATTACAAAAAGAATGCATTCAGCAGATTGTGGATTAATAGTATCAAATTTGCCATGTACCTTTAGTTCCGGAAAGGTTTTCGCTATGATCGGCCATCTGAATTAATGCGGCGCATTCCATCTCGGTTCGGTGGCAAATCGGTCTGCAACATATTGTGAAACGAATTAAAGCTTATATTCCTCCATAATAGAATCGAATCTTATAGTGGTTATCACGCCCAATGGTATGCACAGTATTTCGATCGGCCGAAATCGTGAACTTAATTCTGTAGCACCTTTAAACGTGGTTTTTTCGGAATGGTGTCTTCGGACGAAAATTTTCTAAAATATAGCGCATATATTGACGGTAAATGTTAGTTCGCAACTTTGCCACGGGCGGCGCTGTGAAAATATTTTTTTTTGAAATGACGATCTTTAAATATGATGTCTTCGGCAAAGTTGTAGATAATTCAATCACAAACAACTTTGCCAAAGACACCTAGTGTGTATTCAGCCGCATTTCCAAAATACGAGAGTATTTTATGAACGACCCCCTAAAACTAGTTTTTCTCGTATATTTTGAAAATACGAAGTTTCCGGTTGCAACAATGTTCTACAAAATTGTGTAAACAGTCAAAATGAATCATTCTCTAGAAGACACTAGGTTTCTAAAGACCAAGGAAAAGCAGTTATAACCATTTAAGTGCAAAAATCAGTCACTTTTGGGTACCGTGTATTTATTCGGGTGGCAGCTGGTGGCAAATGAAACCTAGTAGGATTCAAAATACATCATTAGTAGTTGTGAATGTCGATAGTGTCATTAGTATCCACGAGTATCCCTTTACTTAGAGGAAGATTCATCAATGACTCTTATTACCCTGTAGTACTTAGTTATATGATGGGTAGAGGGCTATGTGGCTCCATACTTCTTCTTTTTCTTCTTCTTGACACATTCTTCATCATTACGCACAACCAATAGGTTTCAAACATAGTTTTGAAGAAAATTTTCAATCTCGAGAAATGACGCTTTACGAAATGACTCGCCCTACAACTATTTTTCACTTGAGATTTTTGCGTTTTTTTTTCGTAAATCGCAAGTAATCAAATAGCACTTTAATTCGCTCTGCGTGCTAGCATTATACAGCTGACATGCTTAATTGGTCGAATAATGGCACTAAAAGACCAAAAAGTTGAACTAGCAGGCTAGTGTTTACTTGAGATATACACTATGACACGTGCAAGCACGATGCGGTGAGTAGCAAATTAAGTGATGTATCAAATTCAAATCCAAAATCAGGCAAGAGCCTCAATATCCGATCATTTTGTAAATGAGTGTTGCAACCATATGAATTGCCGTTAACATTTAAACACTGATTTAATTCACAGAATAGTGATTCAATGATTTAGTCTTTTCTCAACAGAATATTTCTCCAAATTTGCATAGCTTGCACTTGCTATAGTCTCTATGTACGAACAATAGCTAAAACGCAAGCAAAAATAGTTGTATGGCGAGACATTTTGTGAAGAATAATTGAGAACTTTCTTCATAAAAGTATTTGGAACCTATTGAGTGTGTGTGTATAAAGATGAAGAATGTGTCAAGAAGAAGAAAAAGAAGGCGTTTGGAGTCACATAGCCCTCTATCCATCATATAACTAAGTACTTCAGGGTAATAAGAGTCATTGATGAAACTTCCTCTAAATAAAAGGGATACTCGTGGATACTAATGACACTATCGACATTCACAACTACTAATGATGTATTTTGAATCCTACTAGGTTTCATTTGCCACCAGCTGCCACCCGAATAAATACACGGACCCCAAAAATGACTGATTTTTGCACTTAAATGGTTATAACTGCTTTTCCTTGGTCTTTAGAAACCTAGTGTCTTCTAGAGAATGATTCATTTTGACTGTTTGCACAATTTTGTAGAACATTGTTACTACCGGAAACTTCGCATTTTCAAAATATACGAGAAAAACTAGTTTTAGGGGGTCGTACATAAAATACTCCCGTATTTTGGAAATGCGGCTGAATACACACTAGGTGTCTTTGGCAAAGTTGTTTGTAATTGAATTATCTACAACTTTGCCGAAGACATCATATTTAAAGATCGTCATTTAAAAAAAAATATTTTCGCAGCGCCGCCCGTGGCAAAGTTGCGAACTAACATTTACCGTCAATATATGCGCTATATTTTTAGAAAATTTTCGTCCGAAGACACCATTCCGAAAAAACCACGTTGAAAGGTGCTACAGAATTAAGTTCACGATTTCGGCCGATCGAAATACTGTGGTATGGGTGCCCTAGTGTAGGCATAGTTGTGAACCTTACACGCAGCGAACTGGACTATCGAATTTCATACATTTTGCCTTATGAAAGGTGGAACGATTATTGCAATACGAACGCTTTATGTATCGTTTTAGCATCACTCCTCATAAAGGCGTCGATAGGCGCGTGGTGTATACTCGGGCCTATCGATCGCAAGGTTCTTGGTTCGATTCTGGTTTCATAAGGCAAGTTTATGAATTTCAACCCGATTTCTTGTGGCGCATTTTCATAAGGGATTCCTATGTTTATCGATAGTCCATTTGCCTGAGTGTAGAGGAAAACAATATGCACTCAGTCTCGAAAAACACCCTGAAACCGAGTGTAAATTTTTCAAATTGGGTAATATTTTAATTGCATTTTGATGAGTCTGGAAAGCGTGTGCAAGTTTCTTTGAGGAAAACAAAAACAAGTTGTGTATGACGAGCGTATGCTAGTCTACGTGTGTTCAAATGTCACTGAGCTCTATTAGGCATTTCTCGGCGAAATTCTCTCTCTTTCGCTCTTCAACAAAACGTGAAAACAATGGTGCCAGTACCTGTCAAAGTTGACAGGAACTGGCACCGTTGTTTTCAGATTTCCCGAAGGAGGGAAAGAAAGCGATTTTCTGATGACGTCAATGCAATGGGCAATAGGGAGCCGGATCGTTCACTTAGTGAAAGACTTTCACTAATAGGCCAGGGGAAGTGGTTTACCTTAAAGAGTCTAAATTATAAAGAGCCGAAATCTGATCATATTCAAAATAAATTAGCTAGCAACTATGCCAAATCTATTTCGCTGCAGCACTGCCAATGGTGATTCCCACGCTAAAAGCGAGTCACAGGTTTGATGTGTTGAATTTTCACAGGTTTGGGTAACGGAATGAAAAAAAGCCGACCCTACCGCGTCGTCTAGTTTGGAACCGTCAGTGTAGACGATTGTCGAACGCTGTAAGCGAGTCGACAGCAGCTGCTGTACGACTGGGCGAACTCTCTCCGGTGGGTCACCGGCTCGGATACTTTTCTTGACACCCCCAAATAACGATGGTTTTCGTGCATGCCATACACGATCTGCCTGCATCACGATTGGCTGAACAATTGGAAGCGCGCTTCCCGTAAGTTCCTCCAGACGATCCGAAGCTCGCCGAATCAGCGGAAGGTTGCCATTGTTTTGGTTTTTTCGACCAAATACGGATAGCGTTCGCGCTGTGGACTGTGCTGCAAGGAACTGAAACGGTAGCGTGCCCGTTTATAGACTAGTCACAAAAGCTCCGGATGCATATCGAATCATTCTGTTGTAAGTTGGGGCTAGAATCTGTAGGTTTGCTGCTCCTGCTCGACTCACTAGGCCTATTCCGTAGGTCAACTTCGCAGTAACCAACGCTGAGCCAACTTGCAGTAAGGTCGATCGATTTCCACGAGGAAGTTTTGCACAGATCATCTGCAGTATCCGTAGGCGAGATTCACACGATTTTTTTTTTTACCATTTGGCAATGGGGCTTAAACGTTAACGTTCGGTCTAGAGTTACACCCAGAATTCTCAAACGGTTGGTCTTCGGAACGGGGATGCGGTCGATTGTGATCTCTTTGGTTGGCTCTCGACGCGCATTCGGGCTGCAATAAAAAAATTGCGATTTTGTTGCAGATAAGGCAAAACCTACGCTTTTAGCCCATTTGTCGACAGCCTTCACGGCAGCTTGCAGTTTTGGGTGTAACCGACTGTTTTCGCCCTGCGCACTACAAGAAGAATGTCGTCGGCATACAAACGTAGGATCCGACAGAAAAAAGGACAAACATTTTTTAAATATATTTTTTCTCAATCTCCAAGCGTCGCGACTAATATTTGAATAGTGCGCTGTGTTCATAAACATCGTAAGAATGCAGCGCCACACATGTCCATTATGACAGTTATGTCGGGAACGAGTCACACGTCGCGTGTCCCACACGCGCGTTCCGATTTGGTGGGCGCGCGACAATATATCGACTCCACTCGGTATTACCCGAAAGACAGGCTGCATCGCGACGAGAAAAAGCGTCACGGACAGTACTGAGCCCTGTGGAACTCCATTTCCAGCTTATGTGCGTGGGACACCTGTCCGCCGACAGACACCTGGAATGTTCGTTCCGGAAGGAAGCTCTGTAGCATATTGAACATGCGTTCACGTATCCGCCACGACACTTCTAGGGCTTGTTCATTTATTTCATAACGTTAAAATTGGCCATTTTGAACACCCTCCCACCCCCTCGTGACGCTTTTTGTATTGATAATCTATAATTTTTGTATGAGCCGTAACAACGTTCGGACACCCACCCACCCCCTAAAGCGTTATGAAAATTGTGAATGGGCCCCTAGTACTACATTCGGTCTCTCGGTACTACTAAAAATCCAAACTCATTGCTACATGAAAAATAACGTAGACCATTTCGAAATTCATTTTACTTCCACTTAACCTGACTAAGGTAATGCGTACTAAACCATACATAACCACCAAATGGAGACTCGGTGATTATCACTGGGGTTACCTACCACATTTACATGAAAATCACGAAGGTACTCAAGTTCATTTTGACATTTGCATATCGCACGTACATTCAGTGTTGAGCTCGAATGCTAAGATGGCGTCCGCTAGACTTTCGAATATCGTGAGGAGCTGCTGAACTTCAAACCTCATTTAAGATTGATTTAAAGGTATGTATATTATAGCATGTATTGTGCTCTGCAAGATAAATCCAGTAATGCGTTTATATGAAAATTTCGATATACCGTCGCAGTGATAATAAAAATCACCAAATGTTTCAGATTTAGCAAATTTGATACATTTGCGTTCTTCAAGAACGAAAAAATCCAAGCCTACTAGATTTTTGACGTTGTGTTTTAATTGCGCGCATATCTTCTGCGCGTTACCGCCGCCGCTGGATGTGGATTTTACAGCAGAATCGACCAGAAAACAGTTGTTGCGATGGATCTTCTTCGTGAACAATGATCGACGCATCTTCGTCGTCCAACATTCGCCAAAATTCATTTTTCATTTTTGGGTCACGAAGAGCATCGCAAAAAGCAAACGGATGCAACGCCGAAGCAAAATGAACACACCGATAAGGATTCATTTATCCACGCGCTGTTCATTCTCGTGATTCATTGCAAGTTGCTTCTTCTCGTAAAGTCAAGCAAACCACTCCACGCAGCGCATGTGTTAAAACTACACAGAATGAGGCAACCAATGCAGAACTGTCTGACTGAGTGAAAATTCTGTGTAAGTCGCACTCATTCTGTGAGTTGCCGACGTTTTGGCTTTCGGCTGTGTGGGGATCGATGGAAACGTAACTGTCAATGATTCCCGCGAGGCAGCAAACAGTTGGCCGTTGGTAAGATGGGGAGTTTTCTGAGATGTTTTCTAGCGAAAATCCGGAAGATGGTCGCAAATGCGAAAGTTTTTTCCCCATTTGCTTCCGCTTCGGCTATTCAAATAAAAAAATCTCTGTAAAATTTTATAATTGGATTCTTTTTTTTGTGTATTTCGAAGCAAAACAAAAATTGAAGCGAATTACGCATTCCAAGCGTTTCTCCTCTGTGCGCATTTCACTCGTTCAGTTTTATTTACGTTTGCACAAAACTGTGTACTGCCCCTTTGCACGAAAAAAGGTCAGTTTTGTGCGCTCGGCACTCATTTTTGAGCGGAGCAACTTTAGCGTGATTGTTTCGAGCCCGCATGAAGATGATCGAAATGAAAATTTTCCTGCGTGGATCGTACCGTTCACATTACCGAGTGATGGAAATCACCCGATAGCATCGGGAGAAACAGCGATCCGAAAATGAAACACGAACGAATGAAGCGCCCGAACGGTTGTTTGTGTTTATTCACAGTTTGTTTTTTTTTTTTTTTCTCAAGGCACTCCGTGCTCGTGGCCACTACTGTGCCGGACTCAGTTGATCTTGTAGCTTCTTTACCGATACAGATCTATTTTCAACTTATTTATATTTACATCTAGTTTCACTCTCTCCTACTCTTTTACTCTCACACCGAGCAGGTAGGAGAGAGCTCCTGCTGTTAGTGAGGCTAGCTGCCTGCAAAGAGGGTCAGTTTGTCTCAGTCACCATCTGATACTGACGGAGGATGGATGTGCTCCCCAAAGCACGGTCCTCTGTGAGGCGTCTTCTGGTGGCTGGACGGTTTTTTTTTTTTTTTGTGGAGGGGCTGGGAATCGAACCCATGACCTTCCGCTTATGAAGCGAAAGCGTAACCTCAAGGCTACACTGAAACAAGCGTTGCAGTAATGAGAACCATGAACGTGTTTTAAATTTACTATTCCAACCACGATTGAGCTATCATGAACGCTTTTTTATTTGTGTTTTGTTCCCTTCTCAATCCAACCGCATCGATAGCCGAGCGGCTAGCATTCGCGCTTGACAATCGTCAGATCCTCGTTCGATTTCTGGTCTGCTGCAAGTTTTTAACCATGATATAGTAAATTTTACTATAAAAATGGTGCCATGGTACGATTGAATGCATAACATATTCTAAATAAATGCGAATTTAGTCTGCACCTAGGACAGGACGTGACAGCTCAACTAAAACTGCCCCGTTGTTTTTCAGTCGATAACCTTGACAATACAAAAGCCAGTGCTACCAGTATCCTTTTAAGCAAATTATTTGGACAAATTCAAACGTCAAAGCTCATAATTTGGTTGTTTCTAGCACGCTGCATTCATTTAGAGCAAAAAACAAAGATTCTATCTATTTAAAAACTCAGGATTATATTCAAAATCAACTTTATATTTGGAGAATATTGACACAATTTTGAATATTTTGCTCTCAATTCAGTCTTTTTATTTGTTTTAGCATAGTAAGAGCACATGTGGTAAATTTAACATCGAATTAAATAGATTTAAGACAAAAAGATTTCATGGCAAATTTCCAAACTTTTGATAAAAACTCTAATTTATGAACTAGCAACACGGGCCTGACTAGCAACAAAGTGCCCTGTTGCAATCCAACTCAACAATGTGAAAGTAGGCCTTTGCCAAAACGACCAATCAGAAGTGGTCTTTTTTGACAGGCAATTGGTTTCATTTTGTACTTTGACCTGACACGTCTTGTCTTAGGTCTGCACAAATCAAGTGGCATTGTGTATTTAAGTTAAACCTCTGATATAGTATTTTCAACCGCAACGCTGTTCTCAGTGTACAGACCCCCCTCAGTTTCTGTTTTGATGCCTACGAAAATTCATCATGGCCTCGCGTCTCCGATCGTTGTTCAGCAACATAGGCCAGGAGAAGTGGATGAACTTGTCATTCATTTTTCTGTCAAATCTCATACAAAATCTACTTTTTCTCTGACAGAAATTCACTCTAGTGAACCACTTCCCCTGGCCTATTGCTGATTAGTACAAAGGATGCTACAGCTCGTGTAAACGGACTGAAACGTCAACAACCAGCACTAGTTTATTTGTAACTACTGAGCCCTGGCGGTCCGTCCGTTCGAAGAGGACCTGATAATATGCCGAAACATATTAACAGATCCTCCACCTGAATGCAGCCGTTTCATGATAAACCATGAACCGTTAGATGTGTGCCAAAGTATTGGGAAGGTGATATGTTTCACAGACGGATATTATTACAGATTAGAGATAACGAAACTGGTGCTGCTTCCGGATTTGGCGGTAAAAGGAGTGCTGTATCTTTTACTGGGGTATTCACACTATCAAATGGGAAAACTAAAGTTCCCTTGCGCTGAGTGTCCGACGATAGCTTAAGCTGACGCTTATGCGCCAACACTATATCCTTCCCCCAAGAGAAATCTGGAAAGTAGCATCAGAAATTTGTCTTAAAAAAGTGGCTGGCAACCATCTTCTGATGTCTGTAGTGTTATTTTTTTTTTTTATAAAAATTCAGATCTCCATTCTTGAGTTTAGTAAATTCATCAGGTTTCTTATCACCTTTTTCATCGACAAAATCAGGATCATCATGCGAGTTAGTCAAGTGGTGTTTAAAATTATTCTTAGGATTAATCAAGTCCAACATAGTTTTTGGTTTATAAGAGAGTAATCTTTTAGAAGGAAACTGGCCTTTGTCTAAACAAATATTACGATAATTAGACAAAAAAATATGCTATTTGTTCATTAATATCCAATCTTCTCATATCTGGATCAAGGAAAAACTTTATCAAGACGTCCTTGACCAGCCTAACAGTTCTCTCTGCTTGTCCATTACTCTCCGGGTGATACGGTGGACTTTTCATCACCAAAATCCCCTGATTTTCCAAAAACTTTACAAATTTGTCGGAGTTGAAAGGTGGTCCTCCATCTGTGACCACAACGTCCGGCAAACCATACCTGGCGAAAATTCCCAAAAGAACTTTTAAAACCTTGTTGCAATCCGTTCCATATCGCATGTACTCTAGCTCGATCCACTTGGTAAAGCTGTCCACGACAACAAAGAAAACTTTCCTATCAAAGTGGAAAAAAATCCGCATGGATTCTGCTGAAGGGTTTTGTCGTTGGGATCCACTGGGAATACGGAGCTTTTTTGTTTATCACTGTCATCTGATGGCATATCACGCAGGTTTTTACGAGGACTACGTCTTTATTCAGTCCGAACCAGTAAACTGTCCTCCGTGCTAGTTGCTCTATTTTGCTAATACCTGAGTGGTTCATATGAAGCATTTTAAGAATTTTGTTCTTCATTCTCTCAGGAATAACCACGCGATCCTGGAACAAAACGTACAAAGAGTACACATCCACGAAACGCCTTTCCAATATCTGAGGCCAACCTTGCTTCAGGTATTTCAAAATTGATTGTAAAAAATTCGTCGTTCAAGGTTTCTCTGGCAACTTCTTTATAGTTTATTGGAAATTCGTCGGAAAAGTTAAGGTTTTTGATGTACTCCCTTGCTAACTCTTTCGGAGCTTCGTCGGATAAAGGAAAACGACTACAAAAATCGGCATTACCCATCCTTGAAGAAGGTCGATACACAATATCAAAATCGTAAATTGAAAGCTCCATAACGTATCTCTGTAAACGCGTCACTGAAATGGAATTTTACCCTCCTTGCCAAAAACACCGATTAAAGGCTTGTGATCGGTGTAAATGGTAAAATGCATCTCGTAAAGAAATTTATGAAATTTCTTCACTGTGCTAATAACTGCTAAAGCCTCAAGATGCAAAATAAGGTAGTTTTTCTGTGCGCTGTTCAAAGAAAATGAGGTGAAACATATTGGCTTTTCTTCGTCTTCAACCAAATGAGCGATTACACCTCCTAAACCATAGCTGCAAGCATCTGTTACTACGACAATGGGCTTATACGGGTCAAAATACTCTAAAAGGTTTGGGTTCAAAAGAAATCCTTTACAATCGTTGAATGCTTTTTCGCATTTGTCTGTCCAACAATATGTCACGTTTTTTCTTTAAAAGATTGTAAAGGCAACTGATGCGAGTGGACAAATTAGGAATGAACTTAGTCAAGTCCCAAAAATGCCTTCAATTCTGAAACATTTCGTGGAGCTTTCGCTTCACGGATAGTTTTCACTTTATCGGGACAGGGAAGTAAACCCTTGTCTGTTAAAACATGTCGCAAGTAAGGCAACAGCGAAACAAAAAATTTGCATTTTTTCCCATTTACTTTTATATTGGCCTTGGCAAATCTCTCCAAAACCAACAAAAGTTTCTTCTTGCAATCGCTGAAGTCCTTACCCGCAATCAGTACATCGTCCAAATAAACTGAAACATTCTAATATAGAACAGAAATCTTTAAACCTCTCACTTTACAAGTCATTACACAACTTTTTAACGATCGATTCATATATTGGGTAGGTGGTCAATCGACCACCCGCAGCGCTCGCGTCGTTTTTGTTCGTGTTTGACGTTTACACACTACCGCCACCTGTTGGTCAATCGGCCAACTAGTGTTTTTAGCATTGGGCGTACATGATTTCGCGACAATGATTTTGATCGAGATTTGTTCTAAGTGTTACGTCTGTTTCTCTGTGTTATTATGGTGCACCTTCTACTTTGGCATCGTCAACCCCTGTGATCTTGGCCAGGGTACAACCTGTCGCCTAAAACTGTATTCAAATGAATATAATTTTTCGCCGAGTAGGTACATCGCTTAAATATTGCATGCAATCAGCTCGCTTTAAAATACTAAGGAGTTTCTATCGTTTCCCACAAAAATTATATGACAAAATGACAAGCCGTTTCATTCAGTTACGACGGTTTTTTTCCAGTGGAAAATCGCCTCAAGTAGGTATGTAGTGTTTTGTTTTAATTCGTGGTTAAGTCACTTTGTCTCTCCATACAACGGAGCGGTGAAAGTAATGGTTAGGTTGCGAAAGTTAAAAATCTACGACGTGTAAATCTTAAAATTAAACGTTCTAAGAGTGAAAAATCGAGTTGGTTTAGAGAGAAACGTATAGAATTTCGTCTGCGAAACACGTAGGATTAATAAAGTAAGATTTTTTACTTTTCTGACTTGAGGCTGTTTGAATAAGTTTTTGAGATAAGTCTATCTGAACGCTATGAAAAGTATTTTTTTCTATCTCATTATGTGGATGGATCACAAAACTTTTTACCTCAAAAAATGCGCTTTAATATACCAAGAAAACATCTCCTAACAAACTATACTGTTAAAATCAACGGTTTGGGCGCTATTAAAACAAGCGCACGAAAACGAAATCCACAAGCCTGGAGTGCCCAACTAGTTCTTTACCCTACCTTGTAATGCATCCATCCGAACCATTCGGCCGGGATCTGCGAACCGTCGTATTCCAGGTTGAAGTGCGGCGCGTATTCGACCCAGCGATTCCTTCCGTAGAACTGTGACGGATCTTCGTAGTATTTGTTGCCATACTTGTCCTGTCCGACCAAACGCCCCGCTTTCATTTCATCCATTCTGGAAACCGCAAACGATCCAAGAATCAAGTGTTATTATTGCGATCGCTCTTATGTGTTCCGTCCGGGTTACATAAGATAACAAAACGATCTGACGGCTTACCTGTACAGCTTGTACAAACTGGCTCGGATGCCTCCATTATCGCGAATTGTAGCCGAACAGCTTACCCAACTTATCCAATCCGACGTAGCGAGCCATTCTGTTGGAATAAAACGTTTTTGTAATAGGTTTACGCAAAATAAGAATCTAGATGCGCTGACCTCTGGTGTTTTCAGATTTCCTTTCGGTAAAGGCACGAATTTTGATAGGTGAAGAAACAGCTGGACACCGCTGTCAAAATGACGCAAATTTGCTACCATCGATAAAGCAGATGCCTAGCGCAACATTACAAAAGGTACGGAACACTGAGCGTGTTTTAGTACATACCGTGAACGTGATTCATTATCAGTTTATTTTTGTTTTGGTGTCAAATTGAAAACTGAAAAATTTAAAAACAAAATCAATCGCAACTAAAAATTTAAAATTTCCCTTATAAAACAATATTTATTGGTAATAAACTGAACTTCTTACAAGCATTAAACATGGCCACGTCAGGTGAGATCGATAATTTTTCTGTTTCTTTGTCCAGATTCATGTAATTTTTGTTCCGTAGATGCACCGGCAAAGTATGCCTACAAAATTCCCGAAAAGCTGATCAAAACCCGAGCCGATATGGAATTGTGGGAACGTTCAGAGGCATATTACGACGTGTTCGGTTTCATCAGCAGTATGTGTGTGGCCCTGCAGGGAACGAAACAGAGCCAACCTTTGGAGCTTAGTCCGATTATAGAGAAGTTGATCGAGGCGTTGAAACGATTGGAACAACTGGCAATAGAAACTCCTCCCGTTGATCAGCCGGCTCGTTTCGGAAACATTGCCTTCCGGAGCTGGTTCCAAAAGATGCAGGGCGAAACGGCCAAACTGATTGAACAGGCGATTCCTGAACATCTGAAGGATGCCGTCCCGGAGTTGAACGTATACTTTCAGGAATCATTCGGCAATGCAACCCGGATCGATTACGGAACGGGACATGAATTGTCCTTCATCATGTTCCTAATGTGTTTGTTCAAAATCGGGGCCATCGAACGGAAGGATGAGGTTGCCGTCGGATTAAGGCTCTTTGTTCAGTACTTGAACTTTGTACGAAAGCTGCAAGTGACCTATCGGATGGAACCGGCTGGAAGTCACGGCGTGTGGAGTTTGGACGATTTTCAGTTTGTTCCGTTCATTTGGGGAAGCGCCCAGTTAGCTGTTAGGAGTCCGATTGAGCCAGCCCAGTTTATCGAGGATAACATAATCGACGTCTACCGGAAGGAGTACATGTTTGTGAGCTGTATCGATTATATCCGTCAGGTTAAAACTGGCCATTTTGCGGAGCATTCTAATCAGCTGTGGAGCATCAGTGCTGTGCCGTCGTGGGCAAAAATCAGCACCGGTCTGATCAAAATGTACCAGAAAGAGGTCATGTCCAAGTTTCCCGTGATTCAGCACGTTTACTTTGGGTCTATCCTCACGTTGACCCCGGTTAAACCAGGCAAAATGCTTCCGAGTCCTCGTTTGGGAATATTGCCAAGAGTAAACTTGGCTACAGTGGCTGCTCCGCCGAAATTTGATGCCGCAGAGAGCAAATAGGACACATGGGACTTATCTATTGCTATTTTGTGAATCCGTTTCAAATAAAAGTTCGAATACTAAATTTCTGCTTTACATTTATCCAAAATTCATTGCTCGATTAATTATGAAAGATGGCTGGGAGACATTTTAGAAAAGGGTGTTTGGTTTCGGACTTTATGAATGTTAAGGGTAGATAGATCTGCACGAGTTATGAAAAAGTGCCCAAGGAACATAGGGTCGCAAGTCACTGTTAAGTGAGTTATTCACAAATTAAAGTTTTTCAATTTTCTCATCTTTGACGCTTTATATCTAAAAAACTTTGTGTCGTTCATTCGATTTCTGCGCATGAATCGAAAAATTATGGACTCATCTTTCTTGGCTTCTTTGACATATTTTTTTTAGAAAATGTTCAATAGGCACAAGTAATGAAAGTTTGCCAAAGATGACGATTTTCAGCTTTTATTCAGGTATTTTCATGAAATTAATTTAATACGATAATTTGAGATGAAGAATATGACAAAAAGAGATGAACCAGCCCAGGGCTGAAAATCTCTTAAATAGAGATAAGAATATTATCATATTTATAATGAAAGCCCTTGGGTGACGGGATTGACGGTGATTCATCAAGTTGGCATAACATATTGTTGATATTGTGAAATTACTCTAATCTAGTAGTAGAAATGGAACAGCTGCATCGTTCACAAGAAACGCGAAAGTTCTACGAGAAGCTTGAGCAAATGAGCCCAGAGAGGTTGACCGCCTGTCTGCACCGGCTGATTGTCAGAATCTGGGAAACGGAACAGCTGCCGGAGGAGTGGAAGCAAGGGGTCATATGCCCCATCTACAAAAGACAAACTGGAATGTGAAAACTTTCGTGCGATCACTATCCTGAATGTCGCCTACAAAGTGCTATCCCAGATTATCTTCCGTCGTCTATCACCAATAACAAATAAGTGTGTGGGAAGTTATCAAGCTGGTTTCATCAACGGCCGCTCGACAACGGACCAAATCTTCACTGTATGGCAAATCCTCCAGAAATGCCGTGAATATCAAGTCCCAACGCATCACCTGTTCATCGATTTCAAAGCGGCTTATGATAGCATCGACCGCGAAGAGCTATGGAAAATCATGGACGAGTACAGCTTTCCCGGGAAGCTCACAAGACTAATAAGAGCAACGATGGACGGTGTGCATAATAGCGTGAAGATTTCGGGCGAACATTCCAAAGGGGCTATTGCTGCTCTCATTTTTTCTTAAAAGTTCAGAAAATTTTACGTAAACTGTCAAATTTTCAGCGATGTATGTTTTTTAGTTTTTGAGATATATTTTTTTGAAAATTAAAAATCAGTCATTTTTCATCGGCACACACTGTAGATCTCAGCGCATTAGATTTGTAATGTTTAAAAAAAATCATAACTTTTGAACAGCTCAACCGATTTACAATCTTTTTTATGGAATGAAAGCTTAAGGTCTCAACTTTTCAGAAAAAATAGAAAAAAAGAAAACTTTGAAATAAAAAAAAAAATTCACATTAAAATATATGAAAATTTCTAAAAAAACTAGAAATTTTTATATTTTTTCACGTTTAAACATATTTTATCAGATTTTTCAATTTTGTCTGAATACAGTGGGATTCCGTTTTTGGCATGCTCCGTTTTTGGCATGCTCCATTTTTGGCACCCCCCGATTTTGGCAACAAAATGGATCCGATTTTGGCAACATTTTTTAATACCATTAAAATTTGTAAATTTTTGTAAATATGATCGTGTCTGTTGCTTTATTTATCTGAATAGTATGTGCAACTATGCACTTATTACGTTTCAGAGCTCAATTTTCGTCGATATACCCGCAAATCCCAATAACTACTAAGGGCTCCCGTACGCGCTCATTTACTTCAGGATGGTCGTTGGTGTTGCGTTCGCATCATTTCATGAGGTCATTAATCTCCACCAGAACTCATTAATCTCTTTGGCATTCATACTGAGTGACCAGCCCACTTTAGTCTGCCAGTAGGTGATACACTAAAAAGAGTGTATATTTTGCTATATTGTATGATGTTGTAGAATTCAAATGTGCCATTCAATACCGGCACCATGACAAATGCGAACACAGTCCAAACTACACTTTATTCTCAATAATATCAATGCGGCATACGATAAAAACAGTTCAAAGTGTATTTTAACTTTTGTTTTTGATATTAGAGTGTATATTGATCTTTCTGCGTCAACTTTTAAGAGCTACGTTCCCGCTTTGTTGAGGTTCTTCAAGACGTTAGGTTTGTTAAGAGACGATCCAGAATTCTGTACAAGATTTTTAATCTAGGATACGGGTCTCAAAGTAATCAAAATGTTCCTTACGAGCTGGGTCTATGAATTTCCTAGCTAAACTCTGGAGAATCCTTAGGAGACTCTTGGTTCTTAATGGACTTCTCAGACATTTTAACGGATTCTTGAATATGTCTGCAGATTCCTAGCGGACACTGACGGTTTCTTGCGGAATCCTGAGAATTTATAATTGATTATTAGGGATTAAGTTCAAAGTTTGGTGATTCCTAAGAAACTCTTAAGCAGGATCCTGTAAATATCCGTTGGTTTCATAAGGTAGGTGTAAAACATATATCAAGCTCAATTAGAACTTAAACGATAAAAGCATGGTTGTGTATTCTACAAAATTGTGAGCCGCATTTATGGATCATGAGATGTAGTTGTTTATGTTTGCCCTTTTGACTGCAATTGCATTATTGAAATGCTTTACTGTTAGGGGATCAAAAACATAAATTAAAGGAGGAACTCTCTTCTTCTTTCTGGCGTTACGTCCCAACTGAGACAAAGTCTGCTTCTCAGATTAGTGTTCTTATGAGCACAGTTATTAAGATCCTCGATCAGCGGGATTCGAAACCACGACCCTCAGCATGGTTATGCTGAATAGCTGCGCATTTACCGCTACGGCTATCTGGGCCCCCAAGGAGGAATTCAAAACTTACCGAATTTTGTAAAAATTCATTTTAAAGCCTAAAAGTTAAAATGATTTATAATGTTCATTAAATAAAAAAAAAACTTATGCCGTTTTGCAATATCCAGCGATTTTGTTTTGTAAATACGTCTTTGTATGAATACAGTAATATATTTTATTTTTTTCGTATTCTAACACAGTTCCAGGAAAATGTTGAGTTCTTGTATAAAGGTCACTTTTGCGAATATTGATTTTACATGGCCCACTCATACAAATAGTGCGTATGAAGCTTCTTAAAATCATTAAAGACGTTCAGGCGTGAAAAGTTTGTATGTAAAACGTTTGCTACAAATAGCATTACGGCGCTATAGATTCATATCATAGTACAAGCCTACGGAAAACTGCTTCGAAGTGAGCCGTTTTGAAGTCTAGATGCCATATGGTTCCATAAGGATGATGTAATAACATTCTAATGATGTTTTCAAAACCAATAGTTGAAAAATAAAATTTAAAATAAGGGTTCCGATTTTGGCACGGTTCCGTTTTTGGCAACTGAAAATTTAGACTTTGTTGCCAAAAACGGAATCCCACTGTAGTTGAAATTTTAAGCTTTCATTCCATACAAAAAGATTGAAAATCGGTTAAGCTGTTCAAAAATTATATTTTTTTTTAAACATTACAAATCTAATGAACTGAGACCTACAGTGTGTGCCGATAAAAAATGACTGATTTTTTATTTCAAAACAATATACCTCAAAAACTAAAAAACATACTTCGCTGACATACAATTTGACAGTATACGTAAAATTTTCTGAACTTTCAAGAAAAAATGAGAACAGCGATAGCCCCTTTGGTCCCGAGGCCTTCAAAACACGAAAAAACGGAAACTATTGAGTTTTTTTTATGTAAAAAACACAATATTTGTGAAATTTTATATTTTTTCTGAAAAGTCAAAATCTTTAGCCTTTATTTCGTCCAAAAAGATTGAAAATTGGTCTAACGGTTCAAAAGTTATAATTTTTTTAAAAATAAAAATTTTGCAAAAGCGCGATTTTTCTGGTCACCCTATTTCAGAAATGGTCACCCTAATCAAAAAATCCAAAAATACGTGTATCCTTATTTCGAATAAGGAACAAAATAGCAAATTTTCACGGAATTCGGAGACCCACTAGATCGGTTTTTCATGGAATGGCTATATATATATATATATATGTATATATATATATATATATATATATATATATATATATATATATATATATATATATATATATATATATATATATATATATATATATTTCTATATATATATATATATATATATATATATATATATATATATATATATATATATATATATATATATATATATATATATATATATATATATATATATATATATATATATATATATATATATATATATATATATATATATATATATATATATATATATATATATATATATATATATATATATGCTCGAGAATCTATTGAATTTCGATATTTATAGAGGATACACATAGAAGAATTCATTAAATAATTCAAGAAGCAAATCGGAAATGTTGTTTTCTAGATATATTTAAACGATTTTATTAGGGAATCAAGAAATGCATTTCAATATAAATCTATATATGTAGATAAATTCATCAGGAAAAAACACTTTGGCCAAATTCATATCCGATTGCTTAAACGTGAATAAAAATAAATTTCCCGCGAAGAATTTTTTAAGAAAAACTAAATAATTTTTTTAAGAAAAAATAGATAAATTTTGGGAAAAAATACTTCAAAGTGATGCCTGAATAACTTTTTGAAGTATTTCTGATGTATAGAAATTTTTGTTTGTTTTATAACGTTTTTTTTTGAAAAGATAAGGTGGTTTTATGCCTTTTTGAGAACGATTTGTAAAGATAATCACTCAAAGGAGCTTTTCCCTCTTTCTTAAATCAAAGTAAAAATAAACAAATTTATTTGTATATATAAATTTTTGAAGTAATTCGGGACCTGACCATCTTTAGCAAATAGGTACATCAAGGAAAAACCCTCAAACTATTTAAAAAAATGTTTATTTCAGTTTATGGAATAATCTTTATTAGAGTTCTTGGATCATAACACTAAATAATTCCTTGTGATATTCAACAAATATATGTAAAAAAATAGGTTGAGAATTTTTTGCAGGAAATTTTAAAAAAGGACTTAGATTGGATGTGGAATGCTTATGGGAAAATCCCTGGTAAATTCCTTAAAGAAATCGTTCGAGAAATTTCTTCGGCCATGCCTGGAAATTTTGCTGGAAAAGTAGCTGAACAAATTTCTGGAGGACCTTTTATCCACTAAAAAGAACATGGATGAAATTATGGAGCATCTAATAAGGGTTCAGTTACAAATCTCATAACACCCAAAATGATCGCTCACTTGGAAAGTAATTCGTGTGGGAATTGATCACGCAGACCCACCAGGCAACACAGTGGAACCGAACAAAACCACCGGGGGAATTTTCGGTCGCGATACGGGAAAGAACACGGAAGGCACAAAGTTACGTTTGCTCGTCGAGGCGGTCATACATAACATACATACGAATCACAGGGTCGGCGCAAGGCAATGATGATAAACATCGTCAACATAAAACAGACTGGTCCAAAATTACAACAATCCGTTCTTTTTTTCAATTTTTAATTAAATTTTCACACTTGAAAACTCTGAACTGAGCATGGTCAGTAGGTGATTCAGGATTTTCTGAGCTTCTACTCAGCTTTTTCCGCTTTATTCATACCAATTTGGATTTTTATCATACCAACTTGAATGAATGCTCAGGAAATTTATTTGACAGGTGTGTTTGAGTAAAGTAAAAACAAAGCGGTGAAAGCTTTTACTTAGTTCATTAATGCGACCTATTAAAACAACAAGTTGAATTTCAACCGTGCGCATGTTGTTACTTTGTATCTCAAGATTTATACCTACGCACAGTGCCGTAGCGTGCGGTTGGCTAGGTTGGCAAGGGCGCCAGCCTTTGAGGGGCACCAAAATGCGTCAAACGAGCTAGAGATTTATTCAATTAGAGCTCCTCTCAAGTCACAATTTCAAAGTAAATTCCTTAACGTAATACACTAATGTTTTTTACACGGTTTTCTTTTGCACATTTTCTTTTTACACGGCTTCTTTCACACGCCTTTCATAATTAACACGGTACTTTTTTTGCACGGAATTCGGAATCAACACCGATTTTTTTTCTTATTTACATGAACTTCGGAATTACAACATCTTTTTTCTTATTCACACGGATTACAGAATTAACACGGGTCTTTTTACACGGATTCTAGAATAAACACGGTTTATTTTTACACAAATTCCGGAAATAGTCTCGTTTTTTTTGTGCCCTGAATTTTTTTGCACGGCACGTATCCCCCGTGTTAAGAAAAAACTTAGTGTAATGGAATATTTGGTTTCTGAATCGTTTTCAAACATTGCATGATAGTGATCTTTCTTGTTCTTTCAATAGTCTTTATAACTTGTATTTAATTAGAGGTTCATATTGATAAGGGAATATTCAAATGAACTTGAAGAGAATCATAAAGACATTTTGAAAAAAACAGCTTAAACAAAAATTCTGTCGAGTGTGAACGAAAGTTATTGCCTAACAGCTATTTTTTCAAACCTAATCTCACTGAATCACAGACTGAATTCTCGAAAAATCCTGAATGAAATTCACATATTCTTTCCCATGGTTCTCAGAGCGAGGAACATAGTTTTCAACGGAAAATCCTGAACAGGCCTTTCACATGATGCAAGGTGAGTTTTGGGCAAGGATGGAAAAAAATCAGATAGATATATCGTGCATCCGAGGAACTGTTTGTCGTAGGACAAAGGATTTGTCGGATATTGTAACATGTTGCGATTAATGCGAATCAATTTAAAATTCAAGGATAAATTTTCTCACATTTCATGCATCATTGACTTTCAAATTAAAAACGACAAGCTAGGTGACAAATCGTGGAGTGCAATCAGAAAAATCCTCCAGAATTATAACTTTGATTCGCGAACAATTTATCGTCAGCTCACATGCCGAGCGATTCATTTTTCGCGGAGCGGAGTTTGTTGTGGTGGCTTGTCGACTAAGGGTTTATCGTTGTTGCTAGGATCGCACGACAAAGAACAACCGCGATGCATCATTTGTTTTATCATGATCACTAGATTTCCATCCTTGGTTTTGGGAGGATTTCTTTTATAAACTTCTGAACAGCTCGTCAAAATATTTATATTTAAAAATATTAACTTTTACAGAAACCAGAACAACATTTTTAGAGAATTTCATGTCAGTGAAGAACAAGCACGAGCTTGAAAGAATTTTTTTTCCTAGTATGGACACGACTGACAATTGTTAATTTCTTTTTTTTTCGAAAATTTTTGATTTTGTGGAGAGGATATAGCACTAATATATTTTAGATCACTTTTCACCTGTTGGGTGTTCTAGAACTGTTGCAGTCTTACTCTAGTGAATTTCTTACAAAAACATCACTAAGAACAGGCTATTGAGTGAAAAGTGTTTAAAAAATCGCACCGAATTCTGCGATTGTCTCTATCGCCTTTTTTCAATTAATAGAATAATTTCCAATTTTTACATGTTACTATTTAGGAATTGAAGTTCTTAACAATATTTCGTCGAAACAAAAAAAAATTGTTTTGACTTTATTTAAAGGATTTGGTGAATCTGCTTCCATTTATTGGGAGGCTCTTCGAAAAACAACTAAAAAAATGTTTTGAGGAGGAGTTGTTATGCAAATTCATCATAACGTTTCTAAAAGCCTTTGCAATTATTTTGAAACCAATGTATAAACATTGTTTTTAAGACATTTATAAATTAAAACAAATGGTCCAACGATTTGAAAAAGAATTTCTTAGTTGTTTCTGCAGATGCACCTCATGAATTTTCTTGTGTTTACTTCAGAGCATCTTTAAGATAATCTTCTACAGTTCTAAAGAAGGACTATCGTGTACACCTTCTATTTATAATTACAAAATATTTAAATGTACTCTGAACAAGTGAATACTTAAGTGTCAACATGATTTTATTTTGTTGATTTCGATAATAGTTTCAAAAGAGTCTTCAATGGCTATTGAAATTTATCCCAAGTAATTATGCTGCTGAAGCTGCAATTGAATCGTGTAATCGGTATGAGTAAAGATAGCATTACTGTATAATTACAGTTGAAACTAATTTAAAAAAAAAGGAAGAGCACCTCATGAGCCATATTGATGTTATAATTTATAACATTAAATCGACATACATACATACATAATTTATAACATTTATACGACATACATCGACCCACTCTAAATCAACTTTACATGGGAAGTTTTACGAAAATCACTTACACACTTGCATTATGAAAACGAAATTGACTTGGGGGCGCCCAAAGGGAGGTTCGCCAAGGGCGCCGTGAGGCTACGCTACGGCTCTGCCTACGCAAAAGTATTCCTTCATTTTTCTCGGGTTCGTGTGTCCATCTTAGGCCAATATGTATGGCAAGTGAAATTATTCAACTACTGCTGTGCATAATAGAAGAACGTAACTACTGTTTTTTGTCAATAATAAGAGTAATGTTAATTCATTCAGAACATTTTTTCGCGTAAGAATCGTGTTTTTTTGTGTTAAACTTTTATACTTATTATCATACAAAATTCTGGGGCGAACTGGCCTCCCTGTTCCTACGCCAATGCTTAACACCTTTCGTAAATGCATTACATGTTTCAAAATTATACTGAATGCTTCTGGTAAGCCTTTGAAATATTTTAGTTGGAAATGGGATCGAAATATTCGATGGCTTCCCGTGCTGGAACGAAATAAAGAGGAATTGTAACAACTAGAATAACACTCAAAGGTTCATGGTTTGAGCGGTGGCAACTTACTGGGATCATAATAGTCGTAAACCTTGATCCATCCCGGAGCCTGGTTTAGAACAGTTGATTTCCGAAATGCTTCCACATCAACATAGACGGGATTGTTTGGCCGCATCGGATCCAAATATAGAATCAACCTGGTGTCCCCATCTGCAGTTTCTGACCGCTGTGGATTTTAGAAAAGATAATTAAACAGTTTGCTTATTGTTGGTTGTATGACGGAGCATCACTCACTCGAATTTGGTTGTTTTTTTCGAGTTGCTTCAGTTGGCTATTTGTTACAACGTAACCGTTTGGAAACATAACTTCGATCATGACCATGTTAGTTTCTTCAAAATCTTTTTTCGGTCGGTAAATGGCCTGAATTGTCATATTGGCAACACCGTCAGAACGGATTTTGAACAATGTTTTTTCTATTTTAAATCGTGGCACACTGTCATGAGCAATATTGTTATATTTGTGTGCTATCTGAAATACTCCAGCACCGGTGCCTTCAACGTCTACTTTGACTTGTCGTACATCTGACGGTATATTAAATTTATGTCCAACTAGAGAAGTCGTAGAATTCATGTGCAGCCGTTGGCGTTCGCTATCGTAATTTACGAAGACATCGTAATTTTGATTCGACAAAGACATGACACGCGAGTATTTTCCCAGTGCTTGGAGACCTACAAACGTATTCTGAGTGTTACTGTACCCTCCTTTGTCATATCTTTGTGACACCATCCATCTCATGATCGATTTAGCATCAATGTACGATCCTCTACTCATGTAGGTCAGCAGGACATAAGCCGTGGTCTCGATACTGGTGGACCCACTTCCCCACCAACGCATAGTTCTATCCTCATTAATCTTTGAGAGCTCTACAAGCTTATCGAAAAAAATAATGTTTTCTTGGATGACCTGCAAGCTGGAGTACGTATGCAATTAAAGCAAGACTATATGGATTTCCATCAAATCTGTACGTTTTGGCAATGTATTCTGTGCCTTTATTTACAACTGACAAGTATTTCTGAGTAAGTGATTTATGTTCCAGAAAGGCTATTAAAGTGTAAGCCGTCAATGTTGTGCCATCTTGCACACCACTTTGTAACTCTTTGTAGTATATTCGTCCAGATTCTACGAAGCGTCCATCACTTAATTGCCTTTCCCGAAGCCAATTAAAGGCCTTCTCTATAACATAATTGTCGATTGTTATATGTCTTTTAGCGAATGTGAATACTTTCGCTACTAGTGCAGTCAAAAATACACTTCCGCGACCGTCAGATTGACCAAAGACGCTAAAGGATCCATCTCTTAGCTTGTACTTGAGTTGATTCTGGTAGCCTTTCTGCAGATAATCGATGGCTTTGGCTTTGATACCGTAGGTCAGTGTGTCAGTGTTGTCCATGTATTCCAAAGCAATCACACTTGGCACCAAATTGAGCATGTTCTGTTCACCACAGCCAGATGGCAATCGAATTATATGATCGAGATTAGTCAGAGCTGCTCCTAGCAAAAATCCCTCGACTGAGAAAGTAATTGATACCGATCCATACGTTGCAGTTCTCGGTATTACCAACTTGATAGGATCGAACGACATCGATGAGTTCTGAACTTCAATGAATCGTGCAGAATTTTCAAAGTATTGCAATCCACCAGGCGTCACTCGGAGGTTACGTTGTATGGCATCTGTCGCTAAGGAGCAATCGGCTAATATTGTAACTGTAAGGTTCCCAGATCGCTTAGGTTTCAATGCAAATGTCACTGTTTTAACGCTGTTACTCGGTGCGAAAACTGTTTTTGAAACTTCCAGGTCCGCTATAAGCAGAAACATATTAATTATTAGGTGCCTATACAAATTTGAACTAACTTCCATACTTACAATGAATGAAATCTTTTTGTGCGTTCTGTACTCGTACCGTGACGTGCTGAGCTTGGTTCAAATAATTATGTACGAATACTTCAACGACTGCTTGTTCCGTTTTTACAATTGAATACGGTAGATTAACGGTGACGAAGAAGGGTTTAAGCACAGTTAAAGCAACCGGATTTTTTACTACTCCCAGCCCATGATTCGTGTTGATTGCAAAGGCACTGATTGACCAACTGGTCATGGTGTCTGGTATGATGTCTGTGATATCCACGTGTCCCTTGTCACTAATTTCACGGAAAACGTTACCATTAAATAACAGATCGCTTTTCTTAGATTCAATGTTTGAACTCACTCCACTTCTATCATTTCCGTCCAAAGCCAGGTCTCAGGAAAATTCTTTCGAAGAATACGAGTTCCATGGTCTGCTTGCATATCTTGGCCTAAGTGAAGCTCTTCATCATCACCAAACCGTTGGGTCAGCAGGTGAGGTGAGCTTCCCAGCGGGCTCGCCATGAAATGGCTTTTTTGCATTTGTCAATACGGTAAAACCTAAACGCTGAAAAAAAAACAGACGATTCAATCGAAATTCAAGCATTAACCCTTCTACCTGAACTGGTAGCGGTTGAGTGTTCTAAAACAGGAAATTTTGAGACCACATTTCTGAAAAAGAGACATGAAAGACAAATATGACAATCACGAAAGACGAATAAAAAACAGACCAATCAGAAAACTAAGGAAAAAATACAGAGCATACAAGGAATATTTTAAAAAGTAGTTCAGAGAGAGACCGAACGATTTTTTTTTCAAAGGGCGCTTCAAGATTTTATTGAAGTTTTCTCGTGATATTACGGCAGGTATTACTCTTATATTTTGCTCATAATTTCTCCAGGAATTCCATCACAAGCAATTTCAGAAATTGTTCAAAATTTTCTTCATTTATCACTTTTAATATTTGTTCAGAAATTCATCCAGTGATTCTCATATGGATTTTCGAGAATTAACCAGTATGTTTTCTACAACTCTAGTCGAGAGTTCTTTTTGACCCTTTGACCTTGACGCTTGCTGCTGGGCAATGCGTCAAGAAAGCCAAGTTTTTTTTTCCTTTTCGGGTCGCATGCCTATTTTTTTCTGAGTGCTTTTATATAGCCGAGCAAACGAGTGAGGCTGAGAGTGGATTGTGGCTGCACAGTGAAGGATAAAGGATCAATTGGTGAGCTCGTGTAATGCTACTATTTCTAATCTATAAAATATGTATGACTGCACATTTAATCGTTACAATTGTGGGACGTAAATATGAATTTTCAACAAACTATGAATTGTTCGTCACTGTGAGTGTCGACACAAACTCTGATTCATGAATTATTTATGTTTCACATTTTTTTTTATTTTCAGAACACCCCTTTTTACTTTTATTTTTGTAATTAAAAAAAAAAACTTTGAATGGTTCGACACTACAAGTATAGACTTGCGAAAGGTTCACTTTATTCAACAAACTTTTGATGGTTCGCCACTGTAAGTTTCGGCATAAGAATAAGAGTGTTCTATGATGTTCCAACCAATCGAGTTTTTTGTTTCTTTTCAAATAAGTAAAATATAATAACACATGCTTTCGTCCTGACAGCTGTAGGAATGTTACATTTAGGTATTTGTTCAACAAACTTTGAATGGTTCGTCACCTCAAGTGTCGGTATAATTTTCCACTACATAGAAATTGTTCATATCAAATGAAAACATTATTTTTACAAATAAGCATGTTTATATCTCACAAATCATTATTTATCATGGTCTAATCGCTTATCAAAGTGAATCCTGTGACCCAACAATCCTTCCCATTTACATACATCCCTCCCAGTAACCTTTGTGGAGATGCAGAGGCAAACACGGTCTCCAAATAGCAAAGGTTACACACTAACATTCCTTTCCCCAAACCCACCTGACTGCAAGGACGTGGCCGGCGCCGTTATTGACCCTGTATAAATAGAGACACTGAATTATGCACATTGAAGAAGATTATGGCCAATCCCAGCCGAACTTCTAGTTGATTCTTTGTGCATTTTCACTGACTTCGGTCAATCACGGAATAGCAACCATTGATATGTTGTAGTCAGTCTAAGCTAAGCTAAGTATGTTTTCTACAACTCTAGTCGCTACCCGAGCAATGTCTAACATCAAAAAGAAAGCAAGTCGAAATCATATCTTGTTTTCAGCATCAAGTTGATTCCATGATATGATATTAATTTATCATTGAAGTATTTGATAGTATATATTGTTTCCGAAAAGCTATCATTTGAAATTTTTGTTAATGCTGTCATTTTATATAATTATAAATTTATTGGTTGACTCCTTGTACGCTAGCTAAACAGTTTGCGAAAAAGCCCATTTTTTTGATAAATCTTAGGTACCGTAATTTCGGGTGAAATGAATATTTAAATTTCAAGAATAACGCAGAAAGCGCCTAAAAGTATGCAATTCCCTAAGGAATTTCCTGATATCTAACAGAAATTCATTTATTTCAACAAATCAGCGAATTGGTACGAGTTTTGGTTATGCAATCTAGTTGGGAATATATCTTAAGTACCCTCACAAGCTTTCATGATTATACCATGTCCAAATTCTTGTCTAGAATCAGAAGATCATTGATGTTCGTCAATACTGCACCGTAGATGATTTTGAAATTTTACATTATTTTCATAGAAATGAACATTTTTGAACGCAAAAACTTCACAACACACAATTTGGACATACTTACTACAAACAACGTCATTCACAGCAGGTTACATTGATATTTGTACTCCATTAGTAAGAAATAAAATCGAGTGACACAGTGATCAATTTCACCTACTGATCAATTTCACCCGAATTTACGGTATTTCTTCAACGTGATATCTCTCATATTTTCCTTGGAACACATAGTAAACTTGTAGCATCGTATAGAGGAAGGATATAGCTTTCATCTGAGACAAGAAAATATTTTGACGACCATTTTGAATTTGGCCGCCATCTTGAATTTAAATAGAAAACCCGTTTTTTCACCATTAGCGCACCGCTCGTTTAGAATTTCGTGCACTTGCCATCATATACGTCAAAATCGTAGAACATGATTAAGAAAATCGTTCATTTCATAGGATAAATACCATTGCTTCACCTAGTTTTGTAGTCTATCTTACTCAGTTTTTATTTTCAACTTTCTGATTGATGACCTCAGAATTCTAAACGAGCTCAGCTTTTGTCTCAGATGTAAGCTACATATATATTTCCTCCACACGATGCCACTAAGTTTGCTAAGTGTTCCATTATAAGACGTATCACGTGAAGAAATACCTGAGATTTATCAAAAATTGTCTTTTTCGTAAACTGTTTAGCTAAGCTGGCGTACTAACAATCAGTAACATAAAGTTGGAATTCTAATGATGGGTGCCGATGGCGGCCTGGTTTCAGCGAGAATTGTTAATGTATAAATATAAAAAAAAACTTTATCTTCCCGGGCAAAGTCCAACACCGAAAAGAAAGCAAGTCGAAAACATATTCTATTTTCAGCAACTCGATGCTGAATCATAATTTGATATCAATTGTCATTGATATACAGTGGCGCGGGAAGTGGGTAGGACAGGTAGGACATGTACTACGCACAAAAAACACCTGGGTAGGACACTCAAAGATTGTCCTACCCACGATTTAGCAAAAAAAAAAAATAAAAAATAAGATCAGCAGAAAGATTGTAAAATAAATTAAACTATGCTTCAGAGAAATTTCAGAGACTATGAAGAGCCTCATGAATTCTATCTCTGATCGAATTTTTGAAAAAAAAATCGCTGTGGGTTTTTTTTTAAGAAAGCCTGCAAGAATTTCTTCTGTTCATGTAGATTTCTTCAAGAATAACATCCACAATTTATCCCAAAATCCAAAATTTCTAAGGGTTCTTCGAAAAAAAAAACATTTATTTACTTAAAAATTTCTTCAGCATTTCATCCAAGTATTACTCCTGCAGTTTTCCAAACATTTAAAAAAAAATTTTCCCAAAAATTCTCATGCAACTTTTGAAAGTTTATTTAAGTTTTCACACCAGCTAATACCATACCAATTTTCCCAATAATTCCTCCGATCATTCCTACACAAGCTTCTATAGAGATTGTTTCCAATGTTTTTCGAGGAATTCCTTTAGAAAATCCTGCAAAGTGGTATCCCGAGATTCGATTGATTTTGTTTTTAAGTTTATCTTAGCAAATTATCTAGAAAATCCTCTGCAACTTACTCAAGAGTTCAGGCGTTATTTCAGAGATCATTGATAATTAATAGTGACTTTAATACTTCCACTAGTTTTATATGAGATAACTTCAGAATTTTCTTTAGAAGTTCTTCACGGATTTATTCTTCCAAAATAATTCATTGGCATTTTCCTGGAGAAAATATAAGTATGACAGGATGAATTTCTGAAGAAACCTTAGAAGAAATCTCTGAGGGAATTCCTGAAGGTATCTTTGGAGAAATCTAGTTGAAATCTTATTTTCACTCTCGTTCATATAAAACATGAAATCCCTAGAAAATTTGATTAATCATTGGATAAAATCTTAGAGGAATTGGGACTTTCTTGAAAACATTCACAAAGAATTTCAGGAGGAATTCTGATTGTCTCTGAAGAAATTCTGTTTCTGTGGTTTTCTTTGGGTAAATCTAGGTTGAATTCTTGAGGCATCCAAAACAAAATTCCCTAGTCAAATTCTTTAGGAAATTTTCGGAGTAACATCTAAACATTTTATCTTAATAAATTGCAGATGAAATTCCTGGGGAAAATCACGTAATTCCAAAAAAATCTTGGATCTTGAAATGCCTGCTCTGATGCTATGAAGAATCAAACTCTTCAAGAAGGAACTGCCTGAACTCCTGGCTTCTAATAGGTTTCGTTTTGTTTTCTTGGTTCCTGTTACGACTCTTCACAGTCTCTTTCTGAATCTTTTAAAGTCTCTTTTTTCAGGCAATAGGTCTCTAATTTCCTATTTTAAGCCACTTGCGTAGTCTGGCGTGAAAATGAGGGGGTTAGAAGCAAAGGGGTGTCAGTGGAAAAAAAAACTCAGTTTTGAAAAAATCTACTACGAACTTTAACTGAAATTTTTCATTCCATACAAATTGTATGAGAGCCAAAAAATAAAAACAAGCCAGTTTTCTAACAAAATATCTTTAGAAAGCTTGGAAACAGAAGAATTTCCTCAAATCAAAACCGACTGAAATGTCACTTACACCCCTTTGCGTTTGAGCCCTTTGAATACGGTAACTTGAAATTTCCAGTCTAGGATTCGAAAGGGTCAACATTTTTCTTAGCTTCAATGTGTTCAAAATATTTTCCAACGTTTGTCCTACCCATGGTTTCGAACGTGGACGCGCCTCTGTTGATATATATGATATTATATTTTGTTTTCGTTGTTTCGTTTTATACATGAAAACACTATGAGGATATAAAAACGAAGCAGCCTCGTTTCAATATCAATCGAAAATATGTACATCTCAATGAGTTCTCAATTTGCTCTTCATGATAGCAGAAACCGTTTTCAATTTGCTGTAACTGATATCAAAAACAGTTTTCAATTTGATTTCATGGGAACATTTTTCTGCTCTCAGTTTTGATATTTTAACCGTTAAAACGACCAAGTTTTAAGTTTTGAGTTATCAAAATCCATGACATCATGGGGTCTTCCTTAGCCGAGTGGTTAAAGTCCGCGGTTACAAAGCAAAGCCATGCTGAAGGAGTCTGGGTTCAATTCCCGGTCGGTCCAGGATCTTTTCGTAATGGAAATTTCCTTGGCTTCCCTGGGTATGAAGTATCATCGTACCTGTCACACGATATACAAATGCGAAAATTGCAACTTTGGCAAAGAAAGCTCTCAGTTAATAACTGTGGAAGTGCTCATAAGAACACTAAGCTGAGAAGCCGGCTCTGTCCCAGTAAAGAAGAGAACATCACAACATCAAAATTAGTTTTCAATATGATCTCAAACTTTGCGCGGGTATCCAGCCTGTCGTTCAAACAGCTGAGGTGAGCATAAAAGAGGCGGCATCCATTACTGCGCGATTGTCACTCTGGATGTGGAGAATGCGTTCAACAGCGTAAACTAGAAGGCGATAGCCTACACCCTTTTTGAAGTGCCAGTTCTGCTACTATTATTATGATTATTTATCCTTATTTAAGTGGTTTTTCGCCTTAATAAAGCTTACCGCTCAGTGAGTACTTAACGCATTTGAAGGATTTTTTGTCAGTATACTCGTACACATATATAGTTTCTAAAAGTGGCCCGTTGGCTACACTGCTCATAAATGCATATTTGTCACATTCGAAATTTCCGTCGATTTTGAGTATATACCGTGGAGAGTCATCAAATGATAAACACTTTCGATCAAATTACTGATATCTGTTAGGTTGTTCTAGAAAATTATAAAACACCAAGTTGTTTTGTCACACTGGTAATTGTAATTGCACAACAGTAACACGGGCATTATAATGTTTTAGCAATGAAATTGTGACATTAGAATATTTCTTGAAACCTGGCGGAAATTTGCAGAACCCCACCCAGTGCCGTCGGTGCCAAAAGTGGGGTTATGGTACGAAACATTGCTGCGTGGATGCTAAATGCATGGTTTGCGGAGGTTATTCTCACGCTAAGGTTGAATCAATTGATCAATAAGGTTGAATTGAATCAAATGATTGATGCAATGTTCCAATTTACCAATAACATTGTTATCGAAATACGTTTCTCTATTCAATCCATTTTTTTATATTTTAAATTGGAATGCTTGTTCTTTGAACAGTGTAGAGAGTATATAAATAAGATCATCAGATATAATTTGGTTGAAATCACACGATTAAATTTGGAATAAATCGATTTTTTCAACATGCTTCCATATAAAATTCTTCGTTTCTCTTATATGGCAAAATACAATACTTTTCTTAACCATCAAATTATAACTTTTGAGCATCGAGAGTATTATGAACTTTGTTGATAAGTATTGTTATACACATGAAGTTTGAATTATGTGGCAAATTCGGTAAACAAATTGCCATATAAGTAGGCAAACTTGAATGCAAATTAATTGGAATAGCCAAATTTTGCATTTTAAATAGCCAATATTTCAAAAACTAGACGTGAAAACGGCAATGGATTCAGCAACCCTTACTTAAGTAAAAAGCGGCATTTTTGTGTTCCGGAGTGTTATTCATGGGCATGCATCAACTTTGTTCGTCATTTGAAACCAAAGTTTTCGAAACACAGCTTGTCAAACAGGGTAGATGTACCAATAGTGGAGGTACTAGGCACAATTGAACTTCATTTAATTACCTAAATTCAAGAAGCGCAATTAATGTACATGTTAATGTTTTAACGGGAAGTAACGACCATTGGCTTAATGGGAAAAATAATTTCATCGCAATAAC
>NW_018736640.1:0-28858 GCF_002204515.2 Aedes aegypti
TTTATTACGCTTATCCCGGCCCCTGAATCTAGTAGAGCAACTAGTTCAGTTTCGAAAACGTTTACGCGTAAATACGGGCATCGTCTCGTTTGAATCTTGATGGTGTGGATGCGATCTATTGGGTCAAAGTTGATTGCCTCTTTGGGAACATTGTTCGATGGAATGTTCGAGTTCCCCAACAAACATTCCTTCACTGGTTTCCCTGATTCTGACCAGCCCACCTACGGCTGGAATCGGTGCATCGTTGGCATGAACGAATGGTTCTTCCAAGCTCACCACAGCCAAAACAGAAGATAGCCCTGGGTTCCTTGCAGTCTCTCCAGTTATGACCACTTTTCCTGCAGTTCCAACACACACCTCCCATAGCTGGACCTCCTTGCTGTTGGCCTTGTGTGTTGGTGTTTCTGATCGTAATTGGTTGGTTTCTCACGTTTGGATGTTTGTCCTCTTTGGTTCAACCTTGCATCTATCGCATCAAGATCTTCACATTCCTCCCTTTCGTCTTGAGACGAAGCGCAATCGATTTGATGTACGTTCCGTTGAGTTCGAGATTCGACATTTCTCGCTTCAAGATGTGTTTGAAAGCTTCCGTCTGCTGCGTCAATCCTGTGGTTTAGCTGTATCAGATGCTCTAGATCGCGTACCCGAACGATAGACGTTTTTGAGCGGTAGTGTGGGCGCATGTTGTCCCACACAACCTCGAACTTCCGTCGCCTTGAGAGTGGTTTAGAGAGCATTTTGTTCAGACGCTCTATTTCTGAGACAAAGGCGCTGAAAGTTTCCCCCCGCTGTTGCTTTCGCTCGTGAATTCGCTGTCGAATCCCTTGATCCTGATTTGGATTTCCAAATCTGAACCTGATTTTTTCCTCGAAGTCGTCCCAGTCCTCGAACTCGTCAACATACGTAAAAAACCAATCCGAGGCCTGTCCCTCCAAGATCAGATGAATATCCCGCAGCAGACTTTGTTGAGAAACCTCCTCCCGAGCAGCAATTTTTTTTAACTTATACAAGAAGTTCTCTACTGACACTGTCCTATTGTCACCAGAAAAGGCGACTTTCCAGTGCTCAATTCTTCGTGACTGACGCGTAAACCTGGGTCGGTAGCTATCTGATGTATGGGAACCTCTTGTACTGAACCGATCGCCACTAGGAGTGCTTCGCCGTTCAACTAACCTTTCTCGATCTCGTCTGTTGCCATTACGCTGAAGTCTATTCCGAAAATGGTCCTGACATTGCCAGTTGTTACGCTGCCTAGTATCCAATTCCGTATCAGATTCGTCGGTCATAATGTTAGATCTCTGTGACCTCAAGTTCCTACTCGTTTGCCTAACCTCTACTGTTCGGTTGTTCCTCTTAGCCATGCTTTCCGGTTCACTGCTATCAGCATCTGTTACTACGTTCTCGTACTGCCTTGCCCCTTTCGACTGAGACGTTCTTAATTCCTCCTGATTCCGTTGCTGGTCACGCCCGCTACGAATTCGCATTTGTTGAAGAGTTGTCTGCAGTTCCCGAACTTTATCGAGCAACTCTTCGTATGTCGGTTCAACAACACTCTTCTTTGTTGGAACGGTTTCTGGTTTGGAAAGTGAAAGTCTGTTTTTCGGATACGCCCCCAACCGTTTGGCCTCCTCACTGCCGTGACCTGACTTGCCGTCCTCTTTGGCTGCAGCTTCACCTATTTCGTTCTCGTCCTCTGGAGTCTTCTCAGTCGTACTACGAAGAATCTCAGAGATTGATTTAAGAAGTTCTCTTCTCGTATTTTCCACATCCCTATCAGACGTTTCCCCTCTTCTAACTCGTAAATAGTAATGTCGCAACCGTGATACCGAGTCTAGGATCTCCCTCCCTCATTTGCCATGCTTTCTCGTATTTTGTTCAACCGTATTTGTTATGATATGAGCTTCCTGTTCGAATTTTGAAAGGAGACTTGTAGTCCCATCCCTCTTTCTGATCGGTTTTGAAACAACCTTCGCAACCAATTCGCAATTTAGTTTGAACATCTTTATGAACCATCTTCTTTGATGATTTCGCAATATAAGCTCATAATTGATTTCGTCATTCGTCAAATAATTCAGCGTGGGGAAAAAGCATGTTGTTCAAAATAGGAGTGTAAACAGATCTTAATTAATTATATAAACACTTAGCAAGTTTCACTAATACGTATTCTAACTTGATTGCAAAATATACAAGAAAACGCACAATTTTAACACAATATCAATGTACAACACGAAATAATACTATGTTAATAAATAAATAAATAAATAAATAAATAAATAAATAAATAAATAAATAAATAAATTAATGAAAAATAATATATTTCTGTTTGTATTTTAATCTAATAAATGATGACTAGAAGGAAAATGGTTGGAAAATACCGCATTTGTCCTATAAATTATATGGTTCAAATTTAGTTATGTACTTATTTTATTGTATTCAATAAATGAAGGAAAATTTCTAAAACGTGCAATTATTCAATAAGCGCCAAAAAATGAAAAAAATGTGTTTGCCTTCTAAACGTTGGGCGCCAAAAATGTAGCACGCTAAATGCGGCTACGCTCCGCTCGTTCTCTAACACGTGGTCTAGCTCGGAAAAACGGACAGCTTAAGCGCCACCTCAAAGAGGACTGTCCGTCAAGTTTAGGTTGCCCGGCAGAAACCCAACCTCAGGGCGGGGTTTTTAGGTTTATTAGCTATATCGGAACGATTCTGACCAACCTATCGAGTACGGCTGAAAAAAGATCATGCTCCAAACGGTCCTGAAGGGAAAAACTGGTGCTAACCGTCGTTCTACCGAAAAAACCACAAAAACACCACTCACGTATTTCTCATCACGGGAGGAACTCACTGTTCAAATCTTCTCGTCCGTTTCCGACACGTGAGTGCTGAGGCTGATTTCCCAGGCAGCCCAACCTGGAGTAAAACAATCAACAAAAAAACCTACAAGAACGACGCGAAAAACATGAGAAATCCTTCGGACCAAAATTATTGCTACATGAACTAAACTAACAGAAACACATTTATTTCAGAAAAAAACGAGACCCTTAAACATTTATTGCATGGAATTTTGTACCCTAGGGTTTATTCATGGTGGTTCCTTTCCTCTCCCTCTCTCTCTCTCTCTCTCTTTCTGCTTTCCTAGCCTAACTTGTGTGCGGTTTTCCTAGCTAACAGTTCTAGCGATTGCTAAGGTGTTTTATCGTCTGTCTTCGAGCTCAGTGTTGGTGTGTGGAAATAAGCATGCTTTGTTCTACTCACGGGTACCGTGTTCTGCATTATCGTCGTCGGCCAAGCAGCATCTCGCGGACGAAGTATTGCGCGTTGCACTCTCAAATTGGCTTTCCTCTGACTTCGATTGCACGCGGGTGACGGTTGGTGCAAATAATCGACGTGGGGACCGTCGATCCGTTTCAATGGTCCAGCGTGGCGGAAAATAGCGTGATTGGACCTTTCGCTCTGTGCGGAGATAAACGCCTCCCTTCCCGGAATCTCCCCCGACCCGGGACCTTCGACGTTGAAGCGTGGGGGTCGGAAAATGCGCTTGACGAAAAAACGGGCGGTGTGCCGAGCAGGTTCTTTATCGCTAGAAGCGATTTCTACAACAAGAAGCCGTCGATCGGCTTTTTTCCGACGCAATTAATTAATTAATTAATGGATTTCCACACAAAAATAAGACGATTCAATTTACCTTCTTTATACACTATACGCACACAAAAAAAAATAGACCGCACGTAACTTTTTGACCTATCGTTGACTAAGGCTACACGGAAAGGAACAAGAATTGAACAATAACTTAATCTTTAAGACTTCTCACGTTTGTTAAATCACATTACCACATTAAACACACCCGCGACACAAGGTACACTTAAGTACTAAACTACGCGCACTCTCGCCTCTTCCACGGTTCAAGTCAAAGTGAACGAGTAGAAGTCCCTGAATCCTCAGATAGGGTTGAATGTTACGGTCTTCGTGGCCGGAAAGTGCGTCAAACTCCCGAAAGTAGTTCGACGACCTTTCAAACAATCGATTCTCATCCAATCTCTCCCATCGTTCTTGCCCAAAACTACATCCCTTTCATACGCATACCTTCTAGATGGTCCTTGTCTCGTTTTGTTTTATCTTCGCTTGCCGGTCATATAAAAAGAGAGAATGGTTCGGATTTGAACTTTGAACCTCGAGCTAATTCAGATTCTACGGCGGCGTGTGAACGATAGTTATCCTGCTATAACTTTGAAGGCAACTTGCATGCAAGTTATGCGGATTTGAGAATAATGCATGTCATTTAGAAGTGGTGATACTGAGTTTGCAAATATTTAGTGAACTTATTGGATTTAGTAAATTATCAAAGAATTATCGTTTGAAATGGAAAAATAAATTTAACACGAACAACAAATTACATTGAAGGAAATAAATGACTGTATACGCAACAATATGTATCTACATTTCTATAATACTATAATAAATCTTAAAATAATATTTACATAAAATGACCATGTACAAATTCGTGGTCATTATCATGGTGATAGAAGATTAAATTAAAACAACAGTTCTATTTTGGCACGGTTCGATTTTGGCATCGTGAAAATTTTTGGAATGCTAAAACACACAAAACTTTTCAAAATGTTGAGACATTCAAGTTATCACGTATGGCAAAATAGGGAACCACTATGGTCATAACTGGTACACCTACCCTATTTAGTGGTGATAAATCTGATTGAGATTTCATGCGCTGGAAGGTTGTTGTCAACAGTACATATTCCTAGATCGCGATGTTAGGTTTTTTGCTATCCTATAATCCTGATAAATTCCTTATATTTTTTTGAATAGACTACCGGCTACGCTAATACTTACAGTGGAGCAAAATATTTTAATTTATGTATTTCTCCATTGTGTACAACCGGTGCTATAATACTTGTTTGTAAATATTTTTGAGTATCGTGAACGATGAACGTTGATGAATTTGAATTCTCAACTTGTAGTCAACTCAGTTATTGGGTCACCAAGTGGCTCGGTAGCTTAGTTGGTAAAGCGCTCGTTTAGCATACAAGAGTCCTGGGCTCAAATCCCAGCCGAGCACGTGGATTTTTTTTAATAATCTCACCCATAATTTGGCCATCTTTACCACGATTAATGAGTTAATTAATTTAATAACTATACGGATTAGATTATCGAACAGCTCAATAAAAAGCGTCAATTTATATTATGACTTCAGTTTTTATCATACTACCATTGATAGAGAATTGTTATAAAGAATTTGCAAAAAATCATAGCAAACCTGTAATTAGTCAAGCTAAGTTTTGATTTTTGTTAGGTTACTTAATCAGAATATGAAAGTCTTATCTGAAATGTGATTTGCTATAATTAGCATCAGATTATTTCGAAAAGTTACATTATCTGTTTATTTCATTGACAAAAAAAATAATTGGTTAATTTATACTTCCATTTTAACCGAAATGTTAGTTAGTGCACAGCACGTGCACAGTAACTCTATATCCAAGTTGTGAAACAACTGCTTAGTAACGAAGAGCCATTACAACTATTTTCGCCTCATCATGCAGGTGTCTAGATGGCCTACATTATGCTCGAACACTCGCGATCCAAGAGTTACAATTTCGATCCTCGTTGAATTTTGAACAGCACATTTGACGGAGCACATGAAACAGCAGTGAGACACATGTCAAGAAAAACGAGGCGCACCAAAAAAGGTCTCACCTAAGGCTACAGCACATGCACAGTAACTCTAGCTAGAACATAAGCTTCTCACGCCGAGGACCTGTTTAATAATTTTGCCGAAGAAATCAACCTTCCAACTCATCAGGATCTTAAGATATAGATGATTGAAGGGAATTTCTCACTAGCGCCATTTAGCGGAGAAATTTTGAATTAGATTTCTTACTGCCGGATAGTCCTTGATCTGCTGAACAACTTTGCCGAGGACACCAACCTTCTAACTTATCTGGGTATTGAGATATCCGTTGAATGGATGATATGGTCAATTTTGGTACCCAAGACAATTCAGAATAACTCCGGAACCACTTACACTATATATCCAAGTTTCCTGGAGGTTGAACTAGAAGAGTTTTTCGGGAAGTTTATGAAAATTTCAACAAAATCCATCGAGAAACGAAAAAGTTATGCACATTTTAGTGTGTCTTTTGCATGTGAAAAGTATGTTGGTTAAATGAAGATTGACCCCTCTACCAATAGCTTCATTTTTTACCGTAAAAAATATTCAAATCGTGATAACTTTTTTTGTTTCCCGATATTTTTGCACCATTTTTTTTACAAGTTCTCAAAAAAACTCTTCTTGTTTTAGAATCTGTGTCGATATTGATCTGGATCCGGAGACATTCCGAAAATCCTTGAGGGACTGATGCGTAGCCATAACCCACGTAAATATCTCAAGCTAAAGATTTTTTATCGTATCCGGTTATTCACTCTTCGAAACAGTGCACATTGGTCCACGGAACGAAATTAAGTGGAATAAATTAATAACTTGAAAAATATAAGAGATAGAGTTTTGGTGTCTTCTGAACGTTTGTTTGTCTGGTCATGGCGCGTTATATGCAAAAGTGTCCTAAGCGCCAAATTTCATAGCTTTCGAAATTCGCTCTCAAACTTTTTTATTTTAAAAGGGTAGCGCAACAAAATGTTCTACAATATTGAAGATTATAGAAAATATGAAAACTTCGTAGAACATCATTTTTTTCTTTATCTGATAGTTTTAGAGATATAGGTCACTTTAGAACTTTATGGTCAAAAATCGGTTTTTCCTCAATACTAACGAAAATATCAATTTTTCAAGCCTACTATGTTCTGAAGAGTTTTAGATATGAGCAAAATACACATTTTCTCTGCAGACGTCATGCCTCTAAAATTTTCATATGAAAAGATATAAGCGTTTTTTGCAGTTTTTTCACCCCCTTTATAAGCGTAACATTTCAAAATGGCGCAAGTGGAATCAAAAACTTTTCCCGTTACTTGAATAAGCATATCTTCAAGTGTATTTTAAGAAACTTCGGTGATAGTACATTTTGATTTTCTCTAATAAATGCGTTTTGAATTATTCCTCAATTTTACTTAGAAAACAGATTTTTTCTGACGTGATACTTATGCAATTACAGTAGAATATTTTACAATATATTCATAAAAAATGATGAAAGTGTAACAGTGCATGCATAAGGTATTGAAAAAAGCGTGACAGCGGACGGAGGGGTGTCCGGAAATCCCGAAAAACGAAGGACGTCATATTTGAATCGTCCCATACCGTGTGTGTCATCTAATCCTTATGGTGTATTCGGTGCACTTATTCCTTGTAATGTAATGTAACAAGTGCAGCGAATGAATTGGAATGATCTGATGCGGACGTGTAATTATGTCACACTTTCCTACACCCTGCAAATTGTGTGACCGTCCACCGTACGACGGGGAAGTACGCAATAATTTGTACATTCACGATCATTTATCAATAAATTACTGATTTGTAAGTATCGTGCCGCTGCCTATAAATTTCAAGTTAAAAAATATTCTACTTGAATCATCGTGATTTCAATCAGCATCGTCAGTCTTAAATTTTTTTTGCTGAATGGTGTAAAATTGTATATACTAGAATATAAATTGCTATTTTGATCCTCTCCCACTTCTCTAATACATATGAGTGGAACCATAAATAAAACTGCTGCTTTTCATGTTGGATAAGTACAGTTTATACACTAAACGTCATTATCCCGCACTTAAATTCGCAAACATGCACTTAAACCACACTTATGATGTCACGTTTTATAAATTATTTATTGGTAAAGAAAATAAAATGTGAGTTTTAAAATTTTTATTTCACTTTTTAATCATATAAGCTCAAAAATATTCAAAATCTTTCATTATTTGCTTGTATCAGTCATATTCGAAAGTTAATATCAAAATGATAATAAATCTTCGAGCTGTTTAGTTAAATAGATTAAAAACCGTATTTAGTAGTATTCCATTTAATTAGACTAGTCGAGTCTAGTACACGACACTGAAGACGGCAGTTGAGGTCGAAATACGCGTATCTGTCAAAGGATACAAATTCTAGTGGAATTAAATGCTACTTATTAAAAGCCAAACTTCGAATTTTCAAGTGCACAAGACAGGAGAATCTGACAACAGTTCGCGTTGAAAATCAATCAAATTACTTCCTTGCTGGTGGTGACCAGCAATGGGATAAGTTTTCAACGTGGAGTGCTGTTTGGCTCTCAAGTCTTGTGCTCTTGAAAATTTGAGGTGTGACTTCGTTCTATAATTAGGGGGAGATCCCCCAGTACCGGACACTTAAGCCACTAAATTCATAATTCGAAAAATATTGATTTTATGGGCTCGTGTAACCCATTTATGATGAATATTATCATTTTTATAGTGTACAAAAATAAATTTGAAAATATAAATATGAATTTTGACACTGCATTTTAATGATGAATTTTAGTACCAAATTGATTGATCTCGGAAGGTGGCACCCAATACCGGACACGATCTGGAAATGCCTCTAATTCTGTTAATTTGAACATCATTGAATGTGTACACTTTAGGAATAGTTTATAATTACCTATTCAATGCATTTGCAACATTTACAAGAATAATTTGAGTTTTTCTTAGTTCGCAAGATGCCTATCAAAAACCTCTTTCATATATGATGAAAAATAGTACATTTTACGATGTTGTTCTGAATGTTCATTCTTCTTGATTTTATTGCATGTTTGATACCATGATCGACGGAACCATGAAAAATGAAAGTATTCTGAGACACTGATGCAATAATTACAAAGATATCATATAACAAATCAAGCTGTCCGAAACTGAGGGACAGGAGGTACTTAACCAAAATTGTAATATGTCTATACTTAGTTCAATTATGGTACAAAATACATTCATACTGTCAATTTAGGATTATGTTCGATCATGCTTGCGGGATCCAAAGTATTTTTTCATATTCAAAATATTTACTAAATAGGCTCAAAATTAAGTAGATACGTCAATTTTTAAAAGATTTTCAAACTCTTCTACTTTTTTAAAAAGGCATGCATATTTCAAGGATGTGTTATTCCACGCAAACATCAGTCTACATAATAGCTTTCTTTTCTACTAATACCCCATCTTGATTGGACCATGATTTCTCAATGTTTCGACTTTGTCCGGTATTGGGTGCTGTCCGGCACTGAGGGATCTCCCCCTACCTTAAATGAGGGATTAGTAAAGGTTATATATAAACTTGAAAAGGTATCGAAAATAAGTAGTTTTTAATATTTTTGAGATTTTGATCAAAGTTTTATTTTCCAATGTTATATTCATACGGAGGCCGAGTGCATATAATTGACATAGTTAAGTATTGTCTAGTTCAAAAAACACTTATACAAACCTTAAAAAAGGGAATGCAACTGCATTTGCATTGTCCAATCTAATGAAAGCTTCAGCTTATATTGGCAGGACTTCTTTTAAATTTGTTTGAATTCGTCGAGTTTTCCTTCCATTGACGGTATTTTATAGCAAAGAACGAATATTTCTGTAATTATGAACGATAAGAATATAAATACCAATACTAAACTACTTGTTCATCCCAAGACTGATTCAGTATTTATTTATGTATTAAAAAATGTTCAACTTAAGAATCTCAAGAAGTTGAAAAATCTGTTTTCAAAGTAAAATTAAGGGATAATTCAAAACACATTTATTAGAGAAAATCAAAATATACTATCACCAAATTTTCTTAAAATGCACTTTAAGATATGCTTATTCAAGTAACGGGAAAAGTTTTTTGATTTCACTTGCGCCATTTTGAAATGTTACGCTTGGAAAAGTGGGTGAAAAAACTACAAAAACGCTTATATCTTTTCATATGAAAATTTTAGAGATATGACGTCTTCAGAGAAAATGTGTATTTTGCTCATATCTAAAACTCTTCAGAACATAGTAGGCCTGAAAAATTGATATTTACGTTAGTATTGAAGTAAAACCCGATTTTTGACCATAAAGTTCTAAAGTGACCTATATCTCTAAAACTATCAGATATAGAAAAAAAATTATGTTCTACAAAGTTTTCATATTTTCTATAATCTTCAATATTGTAGAACATTTTGTCGCGCTATCTTTTGAAATAAAAAAGTTTGAGAGCGAATTTCGAAAGCTATGAAATTTGGCGCTTAGGACACTTTTGCATATAACGCGCCTTGACCAGACAAACAAATGTTCAGAAGACACCAAAACCCTATCTCTTATATTTTTCAAGTTATTAATTTATTCCACTTAATTTGGTTCCGTGGACCAATGTGCAGTGGTGCAGCCGTTTTCGAGTAATGATTATTTTTGTGACGCTGGCCAAATAAAGGTCTTGAAAACTTAAAAAAACATCGTATCGAAATATTCAGATACACAGAAAAAAAATCCGTTCTTGTATCCGTGAATAGCAGACGTGAACTCGTCAACAAGTAAAAATACACCGTGAACTAGATCATGTTTATGTGAACGCGTTGCCTAGTTCCGAGAACGATGATGGTAGTTCACGGTGTATTTTTAACAGTTCACGTTTTCCAGAACTCTTTTTTGAGCGTGTAATTCCAATGATACTTAACTGATTTGAATGTTTTTTTCAGAGTAGTGCCTTATTAACTGATACTATATAGCCCAGGTAGATAAATTGACGTAAAATAAAATGGCCGCCAAAGACATTTTATGTGGAGAATGTCGGTCCCCCAAGGAACATCGGAATATCTTTAAAACCAGATCACCAATGATCAATCGACACGGACTCTTAAACTAGCAGAGTTGTTTGAGAACTTGTGAAATTTTGTTGTTATAACTTTTGAAGTTGTTATTGAAAAAATAAATATTTTTGAATTTCAATTTATGCCTGATGTGCTGTAAAAATTGCGTTTATAGCGGTTTATAAATAGCTGACATCTAGCCCATCAACGTTTATAATACTGTAAATGTTTGGAAATCAAGGGCTCAAGAAATATTTAATAGTTTTTTTTTTACCAGAACCATCAGCATGTAATTCGTTCCCATTGGTTTCAATAGGGTAGTTTTCTTCTGGATAATACGAAGAGTTTGAAACCACTGAGCTTATCGTATATTATAACCCGTAGATATTAGATGGGCTAATCTGCAGCTCCAGTTGTAAAACTGTTTTGATTGCATCGTGAACTAAGCATGGCGAATGCATTTCCGATTGGCCTTTTTCTGAGTATTGCCACATTAATCATACAATCTGGTCGCTAAAATACCTAGCAAAGCAATGTTCTATTACTAATTAATGCATTTTTTGCAGGATCTGCTCTCAACTGTACCATATGTGTCAGTTCGGCGGGATAGGAAAGCTGTACGAATGCAAGCGTGATTGTCCCGTGCAGCGTTGTTGAGGTGAACTACGTCCACGGAAGAATCAAAATTATTCAATCCCACTTTGCAAAGTTTGCCGGAATCTACTACCAACGTTAGCTTTCAATGTTTCTCGCTTGAAGTGATGTCGAACAAGTCTTCCGCACAGCAGGAGATTGAACGCAGATTTGTTTCCTGGTGTACCTTCAAGCCGCAGAAATTCTGTGAAGGATGGAACGATGCGCTCCAATTGGTTCGGTGTGATACTTGTGAAACACTGGATATTTGTTCGTTGAAGGAGGAGAATGGGAACAATGGCAATGGAGCAGGATATAGGGTAATGGTCAATCCGATGACCATATATATGCTAGGTCTGGTGGCACTGATTAATTTGTTTTGTCAAAGGCCTTCTTGAAGGATTAGGAGCAGAATCATATCCAGAGAGCTTCATATTTCTAGACTAACATGTGAAGTGCCGGAACAACCTTTACCAATCAAAGTGAAACCCTCGCAAAAAAATATTTTGTGTTACAAATAAGAATATCAGTTTTAAGTGTTATTACAAGTTGCTTCCGATATTTGTTTCCACTTCATGTGAAAATTTGTATGGTCCAATTTGCCCCCACAATATCTTTATAGTGATAGGTCCATAAAACCAAGCATCACAAATCAAAAACTTTTTCCTACCCGTTTCAAAACATTTTCCTAAAGAAATGTACTAAAACATTCCAAACAAATGATTTCATAGCTGAATAGATGAATCCAAACGCAGAAGGGATTCCATCTTATTTTTTGTTTATCGTAATTTTAGCTGATCATAACGATGGTGGTGTTGCTATTATCATTCAAAGGAGTATGAAACATCATATTATTTCGTCATTTTAAAACCAAGTTTTTGCGCTTACAATACAACTGGCAGAAATTTTAATTTTCTTCAAAACTGACTTTGGGAATTGACTAGTGAACTTTAATGCCAAACATCACTCATGGAACAATTTCGCAAAGCCAGAATTTTATTGGATGAGTGCTCTTCAGGATACCTTCTCAGATCAATACCCTGATAGCCCTACTTGTTTTTCCTTCTTTAGAAAACCTTCTATGATTGATTTGTTCTTAATCGACTGTAGTCAGCATTGTACCCAACTGGTTACTCACGCTAATTTTGATTTTGATCATGCCCTTATCACATTTCTCGCTGAACATTACTAAAGGACCTATGTACAAATGAGAGATTCTTTCCTCTATCGTTCTTATTCTTCTTGGCAATCAACGTCCCACTGGGACAGGCGCCGGCTACTCGGCTTAGTGTTCTTATGAGCACATCCACAGTTATTAGGGGTCATTCACAAATTACGTCACGCTCCGAGGGGGGGAGGGGGTCAAGCGAGTGTGACAAGCCTTACAAAATTTTTGGAGGACGTGACAAAGGGGGGGGGGGAGGGTACAAAAAGTTGAAATTTAGCGTGACATCATTTGTGTACCATCCCTTAACTGAGAGCTTTCTTTGCCCTTAAATGGCATTTTCCATTTTGTATATCGTGTTGCAGGTTACGATGATACTTTTATGCCCAGGGAATCAAGGAAATTTCCATTACGAAAAGATCCTGGACCGACGCGGGAATCGAACTCAGATACCTTCAGCATGGCTTTGCTTTGTAGCGCGGACTCTAACACTCGGCTAAGGAAGGCCTCTCTCGTTCTCTTTCGATTAACAGTGGAATACTATAGTATTGGGAATTTTTTCTTTAGCGAACGTGAAGTGGAGTGTTAAAATTCAATTAGCGTTTTTCTTATCCCATGAAGCGTTCCCTATCTTATCAGCTCTTACGCATTACGATCCATTAATGGGACAAAGCGTGCTTCTCAGCTAGTGTTCTTATGAACACTTCCAGAGTGTTATTAACTGAGGCTTTCTTGCAAAGTTGCCATTTTCGCATTCGTTTATCGTGTGGCAAGTACAGATGATACACCTAAACCAGGATAGTCAAGGAAATTTTCTTTACGAAAAGATCCTGGACCGACCGGGAATCGAACCCAGACACCTTCAGCATGGATTTGCTTTGTAGTTGCGGACTCTAACCACTCGACTAAGGAAGGCCCCTTATCTTATCAGCTCGACTTTCTGTTACTTACGAGCCAACTGGAATACTAGTGAAATATACATCGATTGTTTGATGTTAACATTTCTTTGCAAACAGAACTTGTTATTGACAATGCTCTCGAAACTTTAATTAATTCCATTGTTGAAGCAAAAGGCATTGCATTACTAAAATGTGAAGTAACATTCGAATCCGTGATCCGAAACGATGATCTAGAACTCTTGATTCGTCTTAAAAACATGAGGAGAAGGCAATTTAAACTCATTCACGATCCTGCTATGAAAACGATATAACAGGATCTGCAAAAACTAAATTAAAAACGATTAATGCAAACAATATTATGTGAATGTTAAAATAGGCCATTTTCATTAGTTATTCGCGATTCTCCATCAATAATAATTCGTTTTCGGAAGTAAGAACAATTTTCTTTCCACCTTACTTATTTTCTTTATTGGAGAATCGCGAATAACTGATGGAAACGGCCTATTTAATGTTGTAAATAATAGTTTTGCAATTAAACTCAATATATTATTCGAATTCGGCTACTTCTGGAGAAACTATCCATATAATCATTTAATTCACAATTATTTAGATTCTTATTGTATCATCAGAACGTATTTATTTTGGCAAAAAATCAAAATTCTGAAAATCGACCAAAAGTTGTTCCTAGAAACTTATTTATTAAATATTTCTCCATCATGAACCTTTGTCTCAAACATCTGTTTACTATCAAGATTCGATAGTGAAAATTTAAAAAAAATATTAAAAATGGGATTTTGTTGTAATGTAAAATATAAGTTTTATTTTTGATTTTTCTATGAAAATAAATAAAATATTTTCTCAGTGTATTATAGTCCCAAAACGGTTCACTACAACTTCTTCATAGAACATTTTCTCTAAAATCAACAGTTTCATAGTTAGAATTTTTCGAATAAGTTGCATGCACGATTTTTGAAAAACACAACTAATAAAATATTTCCCCACATAAACCAAAAGCTATTTATTTGAACCTTCGACCTTTTATAATTACATTAAATTAGGTTATTAAATTGACCAGCGTTTTGTTTTCTTCTTAGCAGCTGAAAAACACCTGGATATCAAAAATGAATGTAATGTTTGAAATGATGCTTATTAATGAATTTAAAAGAAATGAAATGGACATCCAAGCATTACCAATCTCATCTGATCACTTTGATCATCTTCGGATGGTGAAAGATATTATCAGCAAACGAAGAGCGCTTTGATATGATTCATCTTTCTATCAGATGATTATCTTGACGCTTGTTCGGTGGCATATGGGTATGTTTCTGTTTTAGCATTTTTAGCAGGGGTTGAGCATTTTCTTTCGCTTCTAATGCTACATGCTGAAATAAGTTAGATCCGTTGATGAACCGCTGAGTTTGGAATTGAAAAAATTATGAAAAATAGTGCTGAAACTGATGGAACTTTGATTTCAAATAATTCTAATGAGCCCTTGCATTTTATAATGTCGGGATTTTTCTACCAACCGAACTGTGTGGTTGAAACAAAATAGTATTACAGAAAAAATACTCAAGCAAGAATTTATGTTCAAACTTCCAGTCGCAACCTTCAGTATTACAGAACAATTAGTACCTCTGAAACTTATGCCACATGGAAATAAAGATTCTCCCGCCACCATGGAGTGCCTGCTAGATGAATATTGCTTGAGTTAGAAAGATTCATGAGGAATTCCTAAATTTCTTTTCAATAAGAAATGCGTGCAGTATCTTGGGAAAATTTCATTTTTTTCATGAATTTTAACTAAGCTTTTATAAAATTGTGGCATGATTTACAGACAATTTTTTTCGGTTAAGATGCAAGTAAGAATCATTTTAATCATCAATGTTCAACGAATGAATCTTTTATGTCATTTTATATTAAGATTTTCATTTTTCACAATTCATACTCATACTATTCCTATTCTATTTTCTTCATTAATTAAGAAGGATTTCTGTTCAAGCGTTCCATTCCTTGAACCTAATGCTTGAGAGTTGCGTTTGTGGTCTTCGAGTTTTGCGAAAGAAAATACAAACAAATTATGTGCGTGGCCGCAAATGGAATGCTTCCAAACTTTGAGAAATTTGATTTCCTCAAGGAATGAAACAACTACTTACTTCCATTGATTGATATATAGCAGATTGTAGTAGATAATGGTTTTGTGCTCATTGCGAAATAATAATAGAGAAACAGAAATAGCGAAGTTTAAGCGTGTTGAATAATATTAAAATATTTTTGAACATCCCTGTACTGTAAGGGCTCTTCTTGTGTTCGGGGTAAGCGAAAAACCCTGCGCGTTTGCCCGAAGGTACGATTTCGGTAATTGACAACGGTGCAGTGTGTATGTATTGATGAGGCCTTCGAGCGAATTATTATTATTTTCTAGGAGTTCACAAGAAACTGTGCCTAGTTTTCGTTCCTAAATTATAGCTTTAAATCTTTGAGAATGCTATCAAGAACTTCATTATAATCTTAACTAAGCATTAAACATATTATGTATTGAATTCGATGCAAATCTTTCGCGAAAATTCTGACTATTTTTTTAGATCCTGTGTTTATCACTCCCAGAAGTCGATTAAACTTAATTTCAGGATTCTGGTAGAATATTACTCTATGATTTTAGTGAAATTATGTTTTGAAAATTTAGCCTTTTGGCAAAAATATTTGGTCTGATTTCATATATCGAATGTTGAAGGAAATCATGGTTAAAAATGTTGTAATCCTATCAGATGAATCTTATAAACCGTTTTTTTTTAATCATTATAAACCTCAAATTCTCATGTTGTATTCATTTGTAGATCAATTTCAATCGTTTATGAAACTTCAATCGACAAAGATTTTGAGTGAATTGAAATAATTTTAATGATAAGAAAAATTAAAAGAAAAAAAAAATATCGAGCTAAAATATTTGCTAAATTGAAAAATAAAACAGTAAGCTTTAGCATGTTCTAACTTCAAGTTGAGTAAACGACCGAATCGGAGAAGAATCTACTAACCCTCCGTGTGCCGCACAAAATTGAGCCGCGAAATTTATCCTTCCTTGACTTCCGGTTTTCTAGAATTCTGTCAAAAAGCCTGTAGAAACTCCGCCCTCATATTGCACAAAATTTCAAACCAAGAATATGGATTCTCCCAATAATTGGTAATAAAGAAATGTTTTAAGGATGGTCATTACAAAATTTATTTAAGAATATCTTAATATGTGTTTTTTATAAATTTTCCTCTAAAAATTCAAATGTCTTTCCAATATTTAATATTTAAATAAATTCACAGTAAATTTCTAATAGAACTTTCAGTGAAATGTCTCTGTATAAGATTTGACAAATCAATAAATTTTTGGAGGAATTGCGAGGGAAAATTGGACTTTTGACAGTGTTTTGAATTTCTTTAGAAACCCCAAATCATCAATATAAAACTTATACACTCGAAATTGTTTTCATATGGAATTTTCCAAACATCTGGCGGACCCAGTGCGAGATGAATAATGAATTTTTGATGAGCCGAAAATTGCTTCACCCATCCTAATTTGGGTCGACCAGTAGTATCGGAAAAGTGATGATGGTAAAGTATCATTAGTTTAGATGACCCACACGCTCGGTTTTATTTGGGGGGAAGTTAGGCTGAACAGGCAAAGTGCTTTTGGCTTTCCAAACATAGGTGTGCGTGTCAATATTGGACTAATTAATTTAAATTGTTATTGATTTGGGAATGACAAATGGCGATCCGACTACACTGAAGTTATGATACAAAGTAGTCCCCAGTCGTAAATGTTGTTCCCAGAATTGTGAATGCTATAAAGTGAGGTTTAATATTCAAGTGAACACCATCAATTATCCCAGATATTACGTTCGGTTCAAACCTTCCAATTTAACTTCCTTTTTGGTGCCATTAAAACATCCCAATTGCACCATTTTCCAACGAATGGAGCTCATTTTTCAGACCCAACGCTCTCCAGAGGGCGGGACCAGTCCTATGTTGAGCATAAAAGTGAGGACACTGAAAAATGGAAAACCTCGCTGGAAGCAATCATCCTCTTATCATCGTTCCCGATGTCTAGAAATATGGCGATGGCTGACCGTCGAAAGGCCCGCCAACCCTCTCGTAAAACTCTTCATTTTATAACGTGATAAAGTGAATTGCATAATGGGGTTTGTCGGAAGCCTGCCCGGCTCCACTCTGTTCCCCATGTTGCCTCATCTGAGCCTGATCTCGAAGGAGGATTGAAGAGTCAGTTTTTGCACTAATCTCGGACTGGCTTGAAGCTGGATCTATCCCTGGCATCGAAAGTGACCTGAGGATGCGAGAAGAGTACTTGGCAGTTGTAATCGTATCTGGTTTCGGTGTACTCATGAATATTATGTGCTGTATTATGAGGTATATGTGTGGAGCTGGTTCATTCAATCAGGGATTATTGCGCATCAGTTGCGATAAATATTTGTACGTAATTAATAACCTTCGCATCAAGTGATAGATTGAAAATGTTGATAACAATTTTTACTGTTACTCATCTAATTCGCATACTTATGTTTTTTAGGAGGAAAATGGTCCATCATTGATTTCTATATAAATTAAACCAGCTTTTTCGGTTTCGGTAGCAAATAGAATTACAAGGAACACATTGCCTTTCTTCACTTTCAACGAAAAATTTTTTTTTGAAATTTCAATAGAAAATATTGACGTATCCTGTCCTTTAATTGTCCACAATGCGTTTCCCCATTCTTTGCGATTAAACTCGAAAGCAAGGTGCAGAAGAACATTTGTTTTTGTGCGAGACAAAGCACAATCTCTACTCTTTCAATTGCTTTTGTGCCAGCACAAAAATTCACATCTAGGGAAAATTTCAAGCAGGGTACCATTTGAAGGCGGACAACCTTAATATGTGCTCTGCACAAAAGTTATAAGTTGTGAATCTTAAAAGATTTGGTAAAGTCAGAAACATAAGGTGGTAATATATTCAGTTTACCCTTTTTAAGAGTTTCACAGACACATATTAGTGAAATTAATTCAAGTGGAATTTTTGACACGTACACGAAACGCAAAGAGTGAGAATGAGACGATTCGATACCTCGCAGTCCAAGGCACATTGCGAGTTAGCACTGCCAAGGTGCAAGGCAGAAAAAATACTCGTGCACGTCTCTTTTGAATTTAAGGTGCTGCCTCGCAGCAGCGCGTGTAGCACCGAAAAAGTTTTGAGTCGCACCCCATGCCTGGATCTAAGTCGGTTGAGTTTCTTTCAAATCGAATCAAAATAACGTACCAACTGCAATGATGCTCTAGTGAAGATTTGTGCTCCTGTTCTGTTCCGAATTCTTACCTGAAAATATAATACAAAAATAATTATTAGTATTTTAGTTATCGTCGATGGGGTTTACAATGGGTCAGAGGGTTGAGAATGGGTCAAATTATAATTTGAAATATCTCCGCAAATATTGGGAGTTTTGATGTACAATTTTGATGATTTATTCTTTCTAGCTGTCAAATGATATCGTTGAAAAAAAAACAGATCTCTAGGACAAGTAGTATATTTGAAAGATACCATCGAAAAAAGTTTGAAAACAATGCCTTTCTAAATTGTTCATTATAGGGTATCATAAAACATCAAACTTTTGTTAGGACTAAAATGGTTTTAAAATTCCAAATTAATATCTATGATTTTCATTGTTTTTATAAGAAGTATCAAACATGAATAAAGGGCGAGTCATCTACTTTTTTTCTTATGAGGATCAATTCTAGTTTTTTTTAGAGTGCTCGCGATTTGCTAGGCAGCGCTACGTGGTCCTTTGATTCTGTTCCATGTTCCTGTGGAGCATTATCCGCGAGGCAAACAATTTGTCCGGATTTCGTGAAAATCGTACCCTGGTTCTCCTCATAACACTTTCTTGCGTGATATTGAACGACAGTCCATCAACTTGTCGTATTATCCGGCGGGATTCAAACGAACCGGTATGCTCGCTCGAAATTTTAACACAATTTCGCACACCTTCCATAGTTGCTCTTATTAGTCTCGTGAGTTACCCGGCGAGGCCATGATTTTCAATAGCTCTAAGTGGTCGATGCTATCGGATGCCACCTTGAAATCGAAGTAAAGGTGATGCGTTAGGACCTGGTATTCATGACATTTTTTGAGGATTTTTCTAACAGTAAAAATCTGGTGCGTTGTCGATCGCCGGTGCATACAAATGGCCAACCTCTCCGGGCCCATCTTTTTAGCTCTGATACCATCCTTACCAGAAACTGTATCGTTTTTAAGCTGGTGAATAGCATCCTTAACCTTTCTCAAAGTTGGGGCTGGTTAGTTTCCATCGCCCGCAGTACTGACGAAGACATTTCCCGTCCCGTTTCCCGTTGTCCCGTCCTTCATTGCCTGTGCTCTCAGCGCCATTCCGATGTTCGTCGTAGTGCTGCTTCCACCTTTCGATCACATGGCAGCGAGTGCCGAAAAAAAAGCGAATCCACATCAAAAAGCAAAGGCAGCACGAAGAATGAGTGGCAGGTGAAGCTCAAAATAGCATGAATCGGAACGATATGCGGAGTTTTTATGTAACGGTCAATGGCACGCGGAACAATATCGTACCGCGCCGTGTATCGATAAAACGGCGGTGGCAGCCAGGTGGAAGGAGCACTTTCCGCAAATGTTGAGCGGTGGAAATGCAAATTCAGCGAGAATCACACCGACCATAGGAGAGGTTAAAAAGGCTATAAAAGAGATGAAGAACTATAAGACTTCTGGGTAGGACGAAATCCCGGTCAAACTTCTTAAGCACGGAAGTGAGTAGTTTTACCAGTCGATCCACCGAGAACTCCTGAAGGTATGGGAGAACGAAGAAATGCCCACCGTCTGGTTGTTTATTGATTTCAAGGCGGCGTACGCTTCAGTGAAAAGAAATGAGCTGTGTCTGAACATGGTGACGTTAGACGGATTGAAGCAGGGAGACGCACTTCCGAATTTACTGTTCAAAATTGCACTGGAGGTCTGGCGTGCAGAGGAACGGCATTATTATCACACGGACGCACATGCTTCTAGGCTTTGCGGACGATATCGATCTTGTAGGAATCGATCGCAGGTTAATGGAAGGAGTCTTCGTGCATCTGAAGAGGAAGTTAGCGAGGATAGACCTGATCCTTAATTCTACCAAAACGAAGTACAAGATTGCAGGTAGATATAGCAGTAGGCTTGGTGGTGTAGGTGTTGAGATAATGTTCGATGGGGATGTTTTGAAGTTGTTAAAGAATTGTTTACGTCGGAACACTTGTGACATGTGAAAACGACGTTTCCCGTGAAGTGAAAAGACGTGTTGTGGCTGTGAATAGGGCCTTTAACGGACTACGTAACCAGTCTAGGTCCCGCTACTTGCAAACGAAAACAAAATGGACGTTGAAAGAAGCAGACCGGAAAACCTTCGGTCTTTTCGAGCATGCTGCGGACAATACTCGATTGGAAACTCGAAAATGGTTTGTTGCGCAGATGCATGAATCACGATTTGTATCAAGTGTAAAAAGATGTTTATATTATTAAGCGTGTGAAATACGACAGACTTCAGTAGGCTGGTTTCTTGGTGCGAATGTCGGAAGAAAGGATTGGGAAAATAATATTCAGCAGGAAACCAAGTAGAGGCCGGCGACTTTGTGGAAGACAACGAATACCTCGGCTGTACGCAGTGAAAGGGGATCTGACGACCCTAAACGTTCGGGACAACTGGAGAAGTATTGCATGGAGCTCTACAATACGTCCGGCTACGCTGTTGCCATCAAGGTAGGTAGGTAGGTAGGTAGGAAGAACGTTCCAGGTGAAATGGTTCGGCTCAAGTTCGAAGACAAGAGATTTGTTGCCTGCAGGAACCGTGCGTGACAGAGTTCGGTGGTGGTGATGGTGGAGGTGGAAGATGAATCTGTGTACCTCGAATCATTGGTTACGTCGGACAACAACTGCAGCAGAGCAATTCGGGGACGTTTCATTGCTGGTGGCCGTGCTAACCACGGACTCCACTAGACCTTACGGTCAGGTAAATTTCACCCCCATACAAAATATATAATGTACAGTCCTTCACGGGTATGTGACATGGACAATGCTCGAAGAGGACCTGTAAGTGCTAGGAGTTTTTGAACGAACTACGAGTTTGCGCAACTCTACAGTGAACCCAGTATTCAGAATGTTGCAAAAGCTGCAAGGGTACGATGGGATGGGCACGTTGTGAGAATGCCGGACAATAACCCCGCAAAAATAATCAAATCGAGCATGGTCTTCGAAGTGTGAACGATTGAGAAACAGGAGGTGTGTAGCTGTGGACCAAGTTTGTTGGCGCAACATTGTGGTGCAGGTAATGTGTTGAAGGGTAAAGCACAATCAAAAGTAAAGTAAAGTAATGATTGCACTATTTTCAATAGTATATCTAAATCTCGCGTTGAGTATCATACAGGCGTATCTGCAGTGATCGATTTCTCTTCGTCGATTTTCTCTTTGCCTTATTACACGAAATTCAATCGATTTTCGAAACATTTTACGATGTAGTACGATGGAAGATGATGAGTACTTTCTACTGAGCCAAAAATAGTTGTCGAAAACAGTCGCCCGGCTAAGAAATTAGCTAAAGAGAAAATCGAGGAAGAGAAATCGATCACTGCAGTTACGCCCTTATGATACTGAACGCGAGAAATGGTAAATCTTTTCGAATTGTTTATGATAATCTATAAATGATAATTGAATAATGTTAATGCGACGGAAATAATTGTTCGATTATCAATGTATCGGTTCACTGGTGAATGTACCGATCCTCAAATAGTCAGTTAAATAATAAATGTAAAATGATGGCGATGTAGAGCACTATGTTTGGCGATGATTTCCTTGGCTCGTGGATTGTAGCGGCAATAATAAGCATCATTCCAAACACATTTGGACGCATTCCACCAGGCGCAGTATGACATTACAATTGACGGTCATTTGTGCGAGATCCTAAATGGACACTGATTCAATTAACTCCGCATTCAACTACAACATCATCAACTCCTTCCATTGACATGCCGCTGCATAATCGAATCATCGATTCGAAAGCCGGTCCTGACTGTAGCACTGGTGGTTGGCAATCTGATTTCCGTTCATCTTTTGTTTGTCAATCTGTGTTTGCCCTCTGAAGATGCAAGTATTTATAGGTAAATGTACCTAATGTTACGATTTAATATATTTACAATTATTGATAGGTGCAAGCAGGGTCGTATTTATAATTATTGATAGGTACAAATAAACAGGGTCGTTTTCTGGATCATTACGATTGTACAGAAACATTTAATTTTTTTTTTATAAATTATTTTATCTATATAAATAAAAATGGAGTGGTGTTTGTATGTCACGAAATAACTTGAGAACGGCTCGACGGATTAGAATGATTCTTCCATAGTTATGTTCCTGAAGTGTTCCGACGTGTTTGTGTATATAATGAGCAAGGGATATTTAACGGGAAAGTTGAAAAAAACAGGAGTGAACGGAACTTCCATTTTGCACGGAGCGTTCCATGGCGTTTTTCAACAGCCTACTTGATGGCAAGACGAAGTTTGCCGGGACCACTAGTATCTAATAACAATTGTGATCTTTTTTCAATAAAAAAATCTCTCAGTATTCCTCTCCCAACTTGCGCTAATGAGGATTTTAAAGATGTTAATCACTAACTTCTGGTAATTAGAACCTTACTCTGGACATTAACCATAAAAGTTAGTAGTGGTAATGGAAATGAGTACATTCTGTAGTACCAAACATATTTTCTTGAAAAAAGACTCTGGCCCCAGGGCTCTCACATTTGTTAATCCGGCCCTGATATACAGAGTAGGAATAAAATCCACGCAGCTCAGTACAGTATTTGTGAGTGAAGCAAGAAGAGTACGATTTTATTTAGCTATTAAATTTTCCGCTTGATCCAAATTCATTTGCCATATACCACGAACAAAGTGCGATGATGGTGAAATCTCAACCTTCGTTTCGTTTCCACAGATGGGACTTAATCACACGAATTCAAATAGGGTTTTCTGGAAACATGTTGCGCCATTTGGGTAAACATCTCCGCCCTTCACAACATTCCACCCACATAGTTTCCTTTGAATACCGATAGTCGACAAGTTGGAACCAAATCGAGAGCAAAACAAATCGATTTTTGCTCAGCTCACGCCTTTTTCCAGCATACGGTTTGCGTTCCATGCCAATGAGCTGTGATTGCTAGCGGTAAAAGCAACAGAGCGACACCTCCTTCCAAAAGGATATTTAAAACGAAGGTAAAGGTGACCGTTACGATGCTGGGATTGGTACTAAATTGAACCGGTTCAATGTTCGGTTCGGCTGGTCAATGTGGAGAAATGTTCCGAAGTAAAAGTACGACGGAGGGGCCTCGGTTAGGCAATGTATGTATTATTCACATTAATCGGTTTTATTTTGAAAATACAATATAATGTGCCGTAGAATTCTTTTTTTTTTAGAATTTTTTTTCCTTTGTTGAACTTGGTGAATATTTCTTACCAAGCTGATAAAAAATGAACCAAATTATGAACTAGCCTCAAAGTAGTAAATCTGTTTTATTGAATTTTGAAACTGATTTAATTTGAAGATATTAAAATCGAATGTACTAACGTTTCGATTCATTTCAAACTTCATAAATTTTAATTCTAATTCGATTCGAATCGATTCAACAACATCGTTTCAAGGGGTTCGATTAAATCGATGAATCAATTCGGAAGTTTAAATGTGAATCGATTAAGTGATATCGATGTTATACACAAATTTGCCCAACGCTAGTCACCACCAGCAAGCAAGCAATTTGATTGATTTTCAACGCGCACTGTTGTCAGATGCTCCAGTCTTGTGCATTTGAAAATTCAATGTTTGGCTTCCTTTTATAATCACCTTAAGTGGACATCTACCAAAATACAAAAAAGGTGTACGTAACTCATTGCAAGACTCGATTTTTACAGTGACAAGCCTCGTTGGATGAACTTACGACTCGTGCTGTAAAAATAATTGCTGGAAAAACTTAAAAACTGGGTGTTTCTCACTGACATTCCTTTGCTTCTACACCTCAATTCCATGCCAGCATTTACCACAAGACTAAGAATGCTTTACGTTGGACTGGTCGCGACTGAGTGTCTTAAAAATAGGAAATAGCAGACCTCTTGCCAAAAAGAGATATAAAAGGAACCAAGAAGAGACCGAAAAGGAACGAAACATGAACCAAGAAAACAAAATGAAATCTAATAAGAGCCAAGAGATAAGAGTTTGACTCTTCATAGCATTGAAACAGACACTTCTCTAATAACCTGAATTTTGGAACAGAAATGTAATGTATCTAAAAATATTTCAGAAACCATCTGAATTCCTCCAAAAATTCTTCGAGAATTTTTTCAAGACAGTCATAACTCCTCCATGATTTTATCCAGTGATTCATCCATCGATTTCGCTGGGACATCCTCCGAAATTAAAGGTCAAAACGAAAGTTTTTTTTTCAGGATTATTTCCAGGAATGTCTCCAGGGAAATGCCGAGGAAATTTTTTGGACAAATAAATCAGAAAGGTATTTTTGAAAAAAAAAAAAAAACTTGTAGTAACCTATGACAAAATTGGGTAACTTTAGAAGTCACCCTCAATGAACAAGGATCTTTGAAATAACTCCTGGACTCTTGAAGAAATTTTTGAAGATTTCCCAAATAATTTGCTAAGCTAATATTAAAAAAATCAATCGAATTTCGGGATAGTATTCTGCAGGATTTTGTAAAGAAATTTCAGGAAAACCATTGGACAGAAACTCTTTACAAATTTGTGGAATAATCGAAGAAATTATTGTCAAAATTGTTGTAGTATGAACTAGTGTAAAGACTTAAATGAACTTTTGCAGATCGCATATGAATTTTTTGAGAAACTTTTTTAAGAAATGTTTGGTAAAACTGTAGGAGTAATATTTGGATGAAATACTGGAAAAATTTCAAGAAAAATAAATGTTTGAGGAACAACCTTTCTGGGAGAAAGGGTAGAGAAATCTCTAGAAAAACTTTTGAAGAGAGTCTTGTGAAAGAATTTGAAATTAAACAACCTGATTTTTTTTATAAAATCACTATGATAATTCTTGAAGCTTTTTCTCGGGAAATCTGAGACGAAATTGAAGAGCCTATAGTTTTTGAAATATTTTTTGGAGCCTGTACATTCCTGCAATAGGATTCAATGCATGCAGAATAAGGAAAAGGAGATACTTTAAAGAGTTTTTTTTGGTTGAAATAGCTACTCTAAAGACCTTCCGTTAAAAGTAGAGACTTCTTGCCTTTACTACCAGTGTGGTTGTTCTAATTTCCTCATTTATTTCTAGACAACAAATGGATAAACAGCACATATTCTGTGAATTTAAGTAGTTTTTTTTTCTTTGTACCGAAGAGACCCGGATATTCACAAAAGTTTTCAGGAGAAACCGAAGATGCTTGAAAAATGCTAGTCAAATATATTTAAGAAACCGTTTATTGATCAATTCAGAAATTCCATAGAGGATTGCTCCTTTTATTTTTCTAATGGTTGAAGAAGTTTCTTGTTGCAATTATTATACAATTAGTTTCTCCTGATTTTCATTACAGATACTCTCAATCGTTCTTCTCGCGAGCCAGAACTTTTGGGGATCATGTACAAACCATGTCATACTTTACTAGGCATGAGAATACAATGGAAAACCTTACGACGTTGATCGTGTTTCTACCACAGGACTGAAACGGCTGTCATCCACGAACAACTGGAGTGAAGCCAAAACTTTGGTGCTGAAGAAGGTGCTGATTTGACAGCTCGTCCAAAAATACTGTTTTAGGCACGAGACACACTAGTTTTGGAATGCGACATTCATATTTTACTTATCATTCTGGTAATAAGTGCGTAGTACTTCATCTAATTTTTTGTAACTGCTAGACAATTTGATCACATTTTATTAGACACAAAAGTAAACGATTATCAATAGTATAATTTTTATTCTCATACGACATGTATCGCTTCCGCGCGGGGTTTGATGAGGGCAAAGCCTAAAATTTGTTTATTCAGCACTAGCGCCACACAGATGGTGGCGGCTTCAAGAACTAGTGCTTCCTTCAGGGGGTTGGTTTCTACTGATCTAGTGTTTTGTTTTGTTGAATCGTGGGTAGGACAACCCTTTGACTGTCCTACCCAGGTGTTTTCGTGCGTAGTACATGTCCTACCTGTCCTGTACTTCCCGCGCCACTGATGTTTTACTTAGTCTGCAAGCCGGTAATCAAAAAACTTCATTCATATACGATGAAAACAACACATTTTACGTGTTGTTCTGAATTTTAATTCTTCTGATTTTTATTGCATCTTGGATACCGTGATCGGTGAAATCCATGAAAAATGAATGTGTTTGAGACACTGGTGCGAAAATTAAAAAGATATACAGTCGACTCTCCACAACTCGATATTCTATAACTCGATATACTCTATAACTCGATGGATTTTTCGGTCCCTTCAAATTTCCATACATCGTGCTCTCCATAAGTCGATATTTCTATAACTCGATATCTCCACAAGTCGATGTCCCGTGAGAGGAAATTTTCTCTCCATTACTCGATATTCATATTAAAATCCTTCTTATTCGGGGAAACTTGGACTAATTCTTGTTTGGAAGTGAATAAATACCAGCAAGTTGTAATAAATGTTGAAAACAATAAAAAATAAAAAAATATTGTCTGTTAAAATAATGTGATTTTTCAAACATTTCGAAAAAAGTTTTCAAATAATAGTTTATAAAATAATATTGCTTTCTTACAGAAGTAATCATATATGTATTGGAAAAACATAATTTTGTTCATTATATTTTGGGATTTTTTTGCGTCGGTATATTCCATAACTCGATAATTCTATAAGTCGATGGTCCCTTGAATATCGAGTTATGGAGAGTCGACTGTAATCTAAAAAATCAAGCTGTCCGTTACTGGGGGAAAGGAGGTGCTGGACCAAAATTGTAATTTGACCATATCTCACGTTCAGTTTCATAAGGGCGTAACTGCAGTGATCGATTTCTCTTCATCGATTTTCTTTTTAATCAATTACTCGGTCAGGCGACTGTTTTCAACCGCTATTTCTTATTCAGTACAGAGTACTCATCGTCCTTCATCATGCTGGATAGTAAAATGCTGGGAAAACCGATTGAATTTCATGTTCAGACTCAAAGAGAAAATCTACGAAGAGAAATCGATCATTGCAGAAACGCCTGTATGATACTAAACGCGAGATATTTAGTTTAAATATGGTACAAAATACATTCATACTTTATAATGATCATGTTTGCATCCAGATTATTTTTCCATATTCAAATAATTACTAATGAGGTTAAAATTTAGGGCGATAAAACAATTTTCAAACATCTCAACTTTTTTGAAAAGGCACGAATATTTCAAGGATGTGTTATTCTGTACGAGTTCACTATTTGACGTTTGAGCGGTGCCGTATTATTTACGTGACCATGGCAACGAGTGAACTCGGCACCACTCAAACGTCAAAATAGTGAATTCGTGCATCGATCCATAAGAGTTTTCGTTTCTTGTAATACACCATCTTGATTGGATCATCATTTCTCAATTTTTCGAATTTGACCGGTATTGGTTGCTGTCCGGTACTGGGGGACAGTCTTCAAGGATCATCATTGCTGCACAGATTTTTTGAAAAGCATGCTTTGAAAATATCAATGCTTCGCGTAGGAATCGCGCCTTTTCAATTCAATTGTTCCTGTGCTCACTTGATCAAAAATAATGCATCATTGATTCAGATCATTTCAAAGCAAACTCCATACTCTAGACAGACCATAGCTAGCATAGAAAAAATCACTGTGTAGAATAAAGATTTTCTGCTGATGGTGGCTGGGTTCGAACATCCTGTCGATTTTCTTGACGTCCCTGGGGATAGAATATCTCCCATAGATTATCACTCTTATTCTTGTTTACGGCGTATTGAATCTTATTCGTTGGAATCCATATCCCATCTGATTTTGCTGGCGTAAACGGGAATGCAAATCGATTTTCGATCAAATTATACCTGGGTGAAAACTAATAATTTCTTTGAGAAAGAAATCGTTTAAATATATGCTACATCTACGAAAAAAAATTTGGTTCAAAATGTAAAATTCATATGTTAAAAACGTTAATGGTCAAATGTGACCATCCGGGCATAATGGAATTTGTTTGTCGGGTTAAATGGACTTAGAAAAGGGAACTTTTGATACGTTTTTTAATTGAGTGTGAGAATAGAGGCGCGTATTATATGTGAAAACAAATTTTTCAATGTTTTTTTCATTTGGTAGATCTTTTCAGACATTCCAAGAACATTTTTATTGCCACAAAACATAGGATAAAATATTGTGAAATAATGCATAACAGAGTGTTGAAGA
>NW_018736641.1:0-20606 GCF_002204515.2 Aedes aegypti
GACTTTACCAAAGAGCAACGAAAGAGCCTTTCTCGATTATTTATTTGCGACATCCTAACACCCAAACGACAGCGGGAATCGTTTCGAAACTAACTGGTCTACTTTGGAAAAGCGATCAAGTGAGTTTTCCTAACAGCTATCCAATGGCAGTCAAAAGGCTGATACAGCTGGAACGGAAGTTGGGTCAGAAGCCATTGCTTTATGAGAACGTACGTAAGCAAATACTGGAATACCAACAAAAAGGCTACGCTCACTTAGCATCAGAGGAGGAGCTTAATGCTACTGATCCCAACAAAGTTTGGTATCTACCGCTCAACGTTGTACTAAATCCACGTAAGCCGGACAAAATTCGTTTGGTCTGGGATGCTGCCGCGACTGTCAATGGAGTATCCCTAAACTCGCAGTTGTTAACAGGACCGGATCTGTTGACTCCGTTGATTTCCGTGGTTACTAGGTTCCGAGAACACCGGATCGCTTTCGGCGCAGACTTCCGCGAAATGTATCACCAGATGCGAATCATTGAAGCTGACAAACAAGCACAGCGTTTTGTGTTCCGCATGAGTAAAGAAGACCCCATTAACATCTATGTTATGGACGTGGCCACTTTTGGGTCGACATGCTCGCCATGTTCGGCCCAATACGTCAAAAACCAGAATGCACTGGAGTATGCCGAAGAATATCCAGCAGCAGCAGCGGCAATTATTGATGGACATTATGTGGACGACTATTTCGATAGCGTTGACACCATCGACGAGGCGATTGAACGAGCGAAAGAAGTCAGCTTCGTCCATGCACAAGGTGGGTTTGAACTCAGAAATTGGGTTTCAAATTCGCCAGATGTACTTCGCAGCCTTGGAGAAGTGACGGAAACTAAACCAATACACCTTGGTCGAGTGAAGGAAACCGGTAGCGAAAGAGTTCTTGGGATCATATGCAATCCAGACCACGATACGTTTTCATTTTCGTCGGAGCATCGTGAACATCTTCAAGTGTACTTGAGCGGTATAAAAATGCCAACGAAAAGAATAGTCCTCAGTTGCGTCATGGGATTTTTTGATCCTCTTGGTCTGCTGGCAGTTTTCACAGTCCATGGCAAAATCCTCGTACAGGACCTATGGCGAACGGGTTGTGCTTGGGACGATACGGTGAATGAAGACTGTTGGGAAAAATGGAAACGCTGGATCGGGCTTCTTCCGGAAGTGGAAGCAATACGCATCCAACGCTGCTACTTCGGAGAGGTACCTGTAGAGAATAGAAGATTATGGGTAAAAAAAACGTAAAAAGTTATATAATGTTCTGATCGTGTATAAGCATGCTATAGTAGGTATATTAGAATAAGCGTGTAAAAATTGACACAAAAACATGTCAAATCCACGATCTTCAGTTTTGAAACGAATTTGCGCGAAAGCGGGTGTGCGTTCTTATACGCTCCGTGTCTTTCGGAGCGCAATTTACGACAATGGGCCGTATGAATAAAATGTAGTAAAGTTGAGTTTACTACAGTCTCGGTAGTAAACGCTATATGTGGAACATGTTTGTGTCATTTTCCTTTCTACACCTTTCGAACATACTACAAACAACGCATTGCTATGAATAAAGGTAGCATTTACTACAAAGCTACTGGTAGTTAGCTTCAGAGGTTGCTACACATGCTTTGAGATTGCGGAATTGAATGGAATAATTTACTTTTGAGTAAAAATCATGGGAAAACGATATAAGTTTTGATATTTCGGAAGGTATTTTGAGTTTTGCTTAGGAATTTTGAGGTTACGAAAACATTCGCCCCGCCAATGCTGAGATTCCGGTATGATTACCGGCAGTAGCAATTTGTAATATCCGTGTGAATTCTGGCATTACGATAATTATGTTATTTTCTAGGAATTTTAGGATGTTGGTAGGAATTCATATATTTATAATGTAATTCTGAATTTTACGTGTAAATACTGACATCTCAGATTCTCAGATTTCCTTTGGAATTCCGGAATTCCTGTAGGAACTTTGGGATTCCGATAGGGATGTCGGATTCCAGTTCCGTTGGAATTTCAAAGCAAAGCTTAATATAAACCTTTTGAATGTCGGTAAATATTTTAAAGATTTCAATGGGATTTTTTTGTGAAATCGATAAGAATTTTAATTATTTCAAAGATAACCCAGGTGTTTTAGGGGAGATCCTTCATTGAATTCTAACGACTACTAATGGAATCACTACAATTCCCAATAAAATCTCTACGTTCTAAGTCTAGAAATTCCAAGGATACTATCAGAAACCCCACCAAAATAACGAGAATATCACAGAAACACTTAGAACTTCCGAAAGTTCAACATGCTGTTAAGAACACAAACGGGGAGCATCAAAATTCTACCGCAATCTCACCAGAATCTCAGTACTGTTGCTAGAAATATGTGGTTCCTAATTTGATAGCTGTAATCTCAAGATCTCCTCATAGATGTTAAGCTTATATAAAAAAAAAATTGGCGTTGGCGAAGACCGAAAACCACCCAGAAAAATTCTTTGATGTACCATCATCCATAAAATCATAGACATAAAGAGAATACCAGACTAATCGCAAAATTACACTACAAATTTTGTCAAATAACAGCACCTTCATGATTTGTGCAAATTGTCGCGTAATCGATTAGATTCCATGCATTTTCTTCATATGCATGATTGTATTAATTTTTAGGCTTCACTCTGAATAGATTTTCTTTACGTGCAGAATCACTCTGCACTCTGAATGGAAATTTCTTAACGTGCACTGCAGTCACTGCTCATGTTCGAAAGTAGTAAGTACTACATGTTCGAAAAGTTTTTTATTCATACCAAAAGTGTAGTAAACTTTTGTGGATTTTGTTTTTGAGTAGATGCTACATGTAGTAAAGTTCAAAGTTTTTTATTCATATCACCCAATGTCGCAGTCGGTGGGGACTCAACGTTCCCTTATCGGTTCGGTTAACTAAAGTTTTGGTTGTGAAGTGCTTTTGGTTTATATTTAAGATGTTCGGCCACGAAAATTTTGGTTTGTTGATGATTTCGCATAACCTGGAAGCAACCAGGGTCTGGTGCTGATTGTTGGGTGCGGTTAGGTAAGCGGCGATCTTTTTATAATTTGCAATTATTGTTCGATACAAAATAGCTCTTAGCAAGTTGATCTTGTTGTTGTGTTGTTTTTGGACTGATTTAACTGTAATTAAGGAAAGGAGTAAAGGGTAGTGACGTTATTTGGTGAGAAGAAAAATGGAGGAAAATTGTGTGCATGCAGAGTTCTGACACAGCATTCATCGGCAAAAAAAAAAAAAATCGGCTCTCCCTCACATCGGTTTGGTGCTTCGCAGTTTTTGATACACACTTTTACATACACCGGTTCAGTGGGGTGATGGATTGTACTCACACACACACTTTTACATACACACATACATGATATACCGATCTGTTTACATGGTTTACATAAATTTTACGCCGGATTTGTTGAGTGTACGGCTGTTGTGCTGCTAGTGCTTATTTCTGGCAATTCTACAAATGAAATGAAACTCGTGATGTTTAATGATATTTGATACTGTTGATATGTAAACCACTTTGAACGATGCTTTACCTTTTATCAATGTGTAATTGATGTCTCCGAAGCTAGACTATTGCTAACAGAACAGTGAACAGAACAAGTTGATGCTGGGTTGATAAAAATCGGATGCAGGAGTAAATTACCTGGTGTTCCGTGTTGATGTTGTATCGTCACGTGTTGGTACTAGATGCACTCAATGTGTATTTGTTTATCATAGGGTAAACGCTCCCACAGCAGAGACCTTCAATAGGGGAGGTAGTGTGTTTCGACATGTTCGCACTTATTAATGAATATGTGATATCATTCCATGATGTACGATGCGAAAATAATACAACCAATCATAATATCCATCAAAATTAATCATAAGCTGTTTAAAATAATAATTGCTTGACAATTTTGCTTCTTTGCACTCATAGTGGTGCATCAGTAACCATTGTAGAGGATCCCATAAAATCAATGGATTGTGCCATGCTTAAAACATACCTCTAGAACAGTGTGGGCACATATTTTCTTGCAGAAAAAATAGATGAATAGATGATAAGTGTAGATGTAGTGTAGTTGACGGATTTTATTGAGATTTCTTTAAAGGTTAAATATTTTCAAATTTTGATTGGATAGGAAGTTTGCATGATCTTTTTTATGTCGCAATAAATTATGGGATAAATGTTGCTTTGGGAACTCGTGTTGTTACTTTATGAATGTAAGCCTTAAATAAATGATCACAATAAACATCTTGAAACGTGTATAGAGTTCAGTATAGAACGATTGATATTAAACCCAGAGGCTCGGACACCGTACTTCTACGATAAGATATATTTTACATTTTTATTTAGTACATATTCGATGTTAGAAAGTGCTTTGAATTTAATCTTTTAGAAGTCTAGATCTAGGACACAAATAGTTTCAAATAGACCGGATTGTTGATTTAATATTGACTTTCAACAGAAATATGGCGATAAATTGAAATCGGATTTAGTCAAAAAAAAAAAAAACCAAAAATTTGAAATTAATTGGTCGATGGCTTTGAGATGCCATCGGACCTAGTCGGGTAAAGAGAAGTTTGAAATCCAACTTGGGAGTGAGTTGGTCGATGGATTTGAGGAGCCATCGGACCTAGTCGGGTCAAGAGAAATTTGAAATCCAACTTGGGAGTGAGTTGGTCGATGGATTTAAGGAGCCATCGGACCTAGTCGGGTCAAGAGAAATTTTGAAATCCAACTTGGGAGTGAGTTGGTCGATGGATTTGAGGAGCCATCGGACCTAGTCGGGTCAGAGAAATTTGAAAATCCAACTTGGGAGTGAGTTGGTCGATGGATTTGAGGAGCCATCGGACCTAGTCGGGTCAAGAAAAATTTGAAATCCAACTTGGGAGTGAGTTGGTCGATGGATTTGAGGAGCCATCGGACCTAGTCGGGTCAAGAGAAATTTGAAATCCAACTTGGGAGTGAGTTGGTCGATGGATTTGAGGAGCCATCGGACCTAGTCGGGTCAAGAGAAATTTGAAATCCAACTTGGGAGTGAGTTGGTCGATGGATTTGAGGAGCCATCGGACCTAGTCGGGTCAAGAAAATTTGAAATCCAACTTGGGAGTGAGTTGGTCGATGGATTTGAGGAGCCATCGGACCTAGTCGGGTCAAGAGAAATTTGAAATCCAACTTGGGAGTGAGTTGGTCGATGGATTTGAGGAGCCATCGGACCTAGTCGGGTCAAGAGAAATTTGAAATCCAACTTGGGAGTGAGTTGGTCGATGGATTTGAGGAGCCATCGGACCTAGTCGGGTCAAGAAAAAATTTGAAATCCAACTTGGGAGTGAGTTGGTCGATGGATTTGAGGAGCCATCGGACCTAGTCGGGTCAAGAGAAATTTGAAATCCAACTTGGGAGTGAGTTGGTCGATGGATTTAAGGAGCCATCGGACCTAGTCGGGTCAAGAGAAATTTGAAAATCCAACTTGGGAGTGAGTTGGTCGATGGATTTGAGGAGCCATCGGACCAAGTCGGGTCAAGAGAAATTTGAAATCCAACTTGGGAGTGAGTTGGTCGATGGATTTGAGGAGCCATCGGACCTAGTCGGTCAAGAGAAATTTGAAATCCAACTTGGGAGTGAGTTGGTCGATGGATTTGAGGAGCCATCGGACCTAGTCGGGTCAAGAGAAATTTTGAAATCCAACTTGGGAGTGAGTTGGTCGATGGATTTAAGGAGCCATCGGACCTAGTCGGGTCAAGAAAAATTTGAAATCCAACTTGGGAGTGAGTTGGTCGATGGATTTGAGATGCCATCGGACCTAGTCGGGTCAAGAGAAATTTGAAATCCAACTTGGGAGTGAGTTGGTCGATGGATTTGAGGAGCCATCGAACCTAGTAGGGTCAAGAGAAATTTGAAATCCAACTTGGGAGTGAGTTGGTCGATGGATTTGAGGAGCCATCGGACCAAGTCGGGTCAAGAGAAATTTGAAATCCAACTTGGGAGTGAGTTGGTCGATGGATTTGAGGAGCCATCGGACCTAGTCGGGTCAAGAGAAATTTGAAATCCAACTTGGGAGTGAGTTGGTCGATGGATTTGAGGAGCCATCGGACCTAGTCGGGTCAAGAGAAATTTGAAATCCAACTTGGGAGTGAGTTGGTCGATGGATTTAAGGAGCCATCGGACCTAGTCGGGTCAAGAAAAATTTGAAATCCAACTTGGGAGTGAGTTGGTCGATGGATTTGAGATGCCATCGGACCTAGTCGGGTCAAGAGAAATTTGAAATCCAACTTGGGAGTGAGTTGGTCGATGGATTTGAGAGCCATCGGACCTAGTCGGGTCAAGAGAAATTTGAAATCCAACTTGGGAGTGAGTTGGTCGATGGATTTGAGGAGCCATCGGACCTAGTCGGGTCAAGAAAAATTTGAAATCCAACTTGGGAGTGAGTTGGTCGATGGATTTGAGGAGCCATCGGACCTAGTCGGGTCAAGAGAAATTTGAAATCCAACTTGGGAGTGAGTTGGTCGATGGATTTGAGGAGCCATCGGACCTAGTCGGGTCAAGAGAAATTTGAAATCCCAACTTGGGAGTGAGTTGGTCGATGGATTTGAGGAGCCATCGGACCTAGTCGGGTCAAGAAAAATTTGAAATCCAACTTGGGGAGTGAGTTGGTCGATGGATTTGAGGAGCCATCGGACCTAGTCGGGTCAAGAGAAATTTGAAATCCAACTTGGGAGTGAGTTGGTCGATGGATTTAAGGAGCCATCGGACCTAGTCGGGTCAAGAGAAATTTGAAATCCAACTTGGGAGTGAGTTGGTCGATGGATTTGAGGAGCCATCGGACCAAGTCGGGTCAAGAGAAATTTGAAATCCAACTTGGGAGTGAGTTGGTCGATGGATTTGAGGAGCCATCGGACCTAGTCGGGTCAAGAGAAATTTGAAATCCAACTTGGGAGTGAGTTGGTCGATGGATTTGAGGAGCCATCGGACCTAGTCGGGTCAAGAGAAATTTGAAATCCAACTTGGGAGTGAGTTGGTCGATGGATTTAAGGAGCCATCGGACCTAGTCGGGTCAAGAAAAATTTGAAATCCAACTTGGGAGTGAGTTGGTCGATGGATTTGAGATGCCATCGGACCTAGTCGGGTCAAGAGAAATTTGAAATCCAACTTGGGAGTGAGTTGGTCGATGGATTTGAGGAGCCATCGAACCTAGTAGGGTCAAGAGAAATTTGAAATCCAACTTGGGAGTGAGTTGGTCGATGGATTTGAGGAGCCATCGGACCTAGTCGGGTCAAGAGAAATTTGAAATCCAACTTGGGAGTGAGTTGGTCGATGGATTTGAGGAGCCATCGGACCCAGTCGTGTCAACAGAAGTTTGAAATCCAACTTGGGAGTGAGTTGGTTGATTGATTTGAGGAGCCTTCGGACCTAGTCGGGTCAAGAGAAATTTGAAATCCTACTTGGGAGTGAGTTAGTCGATGGATTTGAGATGCCATCGGACCTAGTCGGGTCAAGAGAAATTTGAAATTCAATTTTGGAGTGAGTTTGTGCAATTTGGATTGTCTCCATGATGTTGTTGAATATCTTCTGATTTTGATGCTGATGGGATATTTGTGAGCCTGGTAAGCTCAATCCAAAACAGCTGAACCTAAATCAGGCAGAGCAGTTTGTGGTATGTTGGAATGTGTAATTTGGATTGTCTCCATGATGTTGTTGAATATCTTCCGATTTTGTTGCTGACGGGATATTTGTGAGCCTGGTAAGCTCAATCCAAAACAGCAGAACTGAAATCAGGCAGAGCAGTTTGTGGTATGTTAGAATGTGTAATTTGTATTGTCTCCATGATGTTGTTAAATGGTTTTTGATTTTGATGCTAATGGGATATTTGTGAGCCTGGTAAGCTCAATCCAAAAACAGCAGAACTGAAATCAGGCAGAGCAGTTTGTGTTATGTTAGAATGTGTAAATTTGATTGTCTCCATGATGTTGTTGAATATCTTCTGATTTTGATGCTAACGGGATATTTGTGAGCCTGGTAAGCTCAATCCAAAACAGCAGAACTAAAATCAGGCAGAGCAGTTTGTGGTATGTTAGAATATGTAATTTGGATTGTCTCGATGATGTTGTTGAATATCTTCTGATTTTGATGCTAATGGGATATTTGTGAGCCTGGTAAGCTCAATCCAAAACAGCAGAACTAAAATCAGGCAGAGCAGCTTGTGGTATGTTAGAATGTGTAATTTGGATTGTCTCCATGATGTTGTTAAATGGTTTTTGATTTTGATGCTAATGGGATATTTGTGAGCCTGGTAAGCTCAATCCAAAACAGCAGAACTGAAATCAGGCAGAGCAGTTTGTGGTATGTTAGAATGTGTAATTTGGATTGTCTCGATGATGTTGTTAAATTGTTTCTGATTTTGTTGCTGAAGGGATACTTCTGAGCTTGGTAAGCTCAATCCAAAACAGCAGAACTGAAATCAGGCAGAGCAGTTTGTGGTATGTTAGAATATGTAATTTGGATTGTCTCCATGATGTTGTTGAATACCTTCTGATTTTGTTGCTAATGGGATATTTGTGAGCCTGGTAAGCTCAATCCAAAACAGCAGGACTGAAATCAGGCAGAGCAGTTTGTGGTATGTTAGAATGTGTAATTTGTATTGTCTCCATGATGTTGTTGAATACCTTCTGATTTTGTTGCTAATGGGATATTTGTGAGCCTGGTAAGCTCAATCCAAAACAGCAGAACTAAAATCAGGCAGAGCAGTTTGTGGTATGTTAGAATATGTAATTTGGATTGTCTCCATGATGTTGTTGAATACCTTCTGATTTTGTTGCTAATGGGATATTTGTGAGCCTGGTAAGCTCAATCCAAAACAGCAGAACTAAAATCAGGCAGAGCAGTTTGTGGTATGTTAGAATATGTAATTTGGATTGTCTCCATGATGTTGTTGAATATCTTCTGATTTTGATGCTAACGGGATATTGTGAGCCTGGTAAGCTCAATCCAAAAACAGCAGAACTGAAATCAGGCAGAGCAGTTTGTGGTATGTTAGAATATGTATTGGGATTGTCTCCATGATGTTGTTGAATATATTCTGATTTTGATGCTAACGGGATATTTTGTGAGCCTGGTAAGCTCAATCCAAAACAGCAGAACTAAAATCAGGCAGAGCAGTTTGTGGTATGTTAGAAATATGTTAATTGGGGATTGTCTCCATGATGTTGTTGAATACCTTTCTGATTTTGATGCTAATTGGGATATTTTGTGAGCCTGGTAAGCTCAATCCAAGATAGCAGAACTAAAATCCAGCAGAAGCAGCTTGTGGTATGTTAGAATATTAATTTGGATTGTCTCCATGATGTTGTTGAATATATTCTGATTTTGTTGCTAACGGGATATTTTGTGAGCCTGGTAAGCTCAATCCAAACAGCAGAACTGAAATCAGGCAGAGCAGTGTGTGGTATGTTAGAATATGTAATTTGGATTGTCTCCATGATGTTGTTGAATATCTTCTGATTTTGATGCTAACGGGATATTTTGTGAGCCTGGTAAGCTCAATCAAAACAGCAGAACTGAAATCATGGCAGAGCAGTTTGTGGTATGTTAGAATATGTAATTGGGATTGTCTCGATGATGTTGTTGAATATCTTCTGATTTTTGATGAACTAAAATCAGGCAGAGCAGTTTGTGGTAATGTTTAGAAATATGTAATTGGATTGTCTCCATGATGTTGTTGAATACCTTCTGATTTTGTTGCTGATGGGATATTTGTGAGCCTGGTAAGCTCAATCCAAACAGCAGAACTGAAATCAGGCAGAGCAGTTTGTGGTATGTTAGAATATGTAATTTGGATTGTCTCCATGATGTTGTTGAATACCTTCTGATTTTGTTGTTGATGGGATATTTGTGGAGCCTGGTAAGCTCCAATCCAAAACAGCAGAACTGAAATCAGGCAGAGCAGTTTGTGGTATGTTAGAATAATGTAATTTGGATTGTCTCCATGATGTTGTTGAATACCTTCTGATTTGTTGCTAATGGGATATTTGTGAGCCTGGTAAGCTTAATCCAAAACGAGCAGAACTAAATCAGCAGAGCAGTTTGTGGTATGTAGAATAGTAATTGGGATTGTCTCCATGATTTGTTGAATATATTCTGATTTTGTTGCTAATGGGATATTTGTGAGCCTGGTAAGCTCAATCCAAAACAGCAGAACTGAAATCAGCAGAGCAGTTTGTGGTATGTTAGAATATGTAATTTGGATTGTCTCCATGATGTTGTTGAATATATTCTGATTTTGATGCTAACGGGATATTTGTGAGCCTGGTAAGCTCAATCCAAAACAGCAGAACTAAAATCAGGCAGAGCAGTTTGTGGTATGTTAGAATATGTAATTGGGATTGTCTCCATGATGTTGTTGAATATATTCTGATTTTGATGCTAACGGGATATTTGTGAGCCTGGTAAGCTCAATCCAAAACAGCAGAACTAAAATCAGGCAGAGCAGTTTGTGGTATGTTAGAATGTGTAATTTGGATTGTCTCCATGATGTTGTTAAATGCAGAGGCGTCTGGTCAGCCTGTTCAACCTGTTCATTGAACAGGTAGACCATTTGAATCAAAATCGTACAACTAATTTAAAAAAGTAAATCAAATTCAACAAATTTTAAAATAGCATGAGTGTGGGTTCATACGTACTACATAAAAAGTAGCATAACAATTGTCCCAAGGCACCAAGAACGATCGCGTAGTGTGCTGAGTTCACGCACCATGTAAAAAGCTCGCTTGACATCCACAGCACAAGCGTGGTATTTCACCAAAGACAGCAGCGCAAATGTTGAAGAGAAACTACTGTGCCTGTTCAACTGCTGCTGTTGAACCAAATCCCATATAACTAAGGTCCCACATACATTCACAGCTTAGTAATCTGTACACGCTTAAAAGCATACATGTGTGAAACAACCCGTTCAACGAAAGAAGTTGAACAGGTTTTACTTTTTCTCCTTCCGAAATATTGTGCACGCTAAGCAATTTCCTAATAGAATGCATTTTGTTCGGAATAGATCGGATGTCCAATGTCCATCCAGACATATTTACATCAACTTAGAAGGATATCCACATTATAAAATGAGAGGTTTTAATAATTAAAATCAAATTTATAACAATTCGAATGCATACCAAGCATACGTAAATTCGATTAATCCAATGTTAAACTAATCATTTCTGGTCTTTGGTGAAGTTAGCGCAGTCAATATGGAAATAGAGTGTTCTTAGAGTGTAAATTGCATGCTTTACGGTGCTAACTTTCATGCAATACGAAATCGGTTTCTCTCGACAGGTTCAACCAGCCGATTTAAACAAGCTGAAGAAGATGATAAAAGCTCAGGAAAAATGTATTATCAATGGAATTAGCGCATTTATTTTTGCTCCGTAGACTGCTCCAATTTCCATATTTTAATCATAGATGATTCCATATCTGTTTTCTCTATAGTTTATTGTGGGATTCATGTTGTTTTTAAAGAAGGATTAACCTTTCTAACGGGATTTTCGGCTCGCCACCGAAGCGGACAGCGTATAAATCATTCGCGATTTGTTCTTACGCTGCATTCATACAATTCAAGTACCGCCGTGTGGGGTGACATTGGTCCTAGGGGTGACTTTGACCGCCCTTTTTGATGCATCTCTTGAATTGCACGGGAGGCAAAAAACTAATCCATGACCATCTAGTGGCTATTTATAACGTATTCTTGAAGCTTGCCACATTGTTTTCATTATTCTGGTTATAGTTTGCTGTAAAAATCTTGGCCCAAAGTCACCCTTATGGACGAAAGACGACGGTATTTCTCATTTTAAATCCACATCCAGCGGCGGCGATAACGCGCAGATATGCGCGCAACGTCAACATTCAAGTAGGTTTGAATTTTTTCGTTCTTCAAGTACGCGGAATGTTTGTAATTATCTAAATCTGAATCACTGCGACGATATACCACCATTTTCTGTTAATCGCATTCCGTGGATTTTTTTTGCAGAGCACAATACGCACATATTCACATATTAGTTGTTATGCCTAAGGGACCAAGAAAATTATTAAAAAAAATAGTGTTTTTTCTATATTTCTGCCGGATACACGAGATTGATATGCAGATGAAAACATTTGCAAATCAAGTAAAACGTACCAAAAAATCGTAAAAAAAATGCACACTGCAGTTATTTTACTAAATGCAAGAATATATGCAAATATGCGTACATTAATACATTTTGTTATTTCTGATATGTTTTGTAGCTGAAACGTGCAAAATCCAGTTAATCACCAGTTTACCGTTTACATAGGCGTTATTTACCCAATTATAAAATATATTTTTCTTGTTGTTGCACAAGTGGCTTATTTGAGCACGCGACGCCTCTGGTTAAATGGTTTTTGATTTTGATGCTAATGGGATATTTGTGAGCCTGGTAAGCTCAATCCAAAACAGCAGAACTAAAATCAGGCATAGCAGCTTGTGGTATGTTTAGATATGTAATTTGGATTGTCTCCATGATGTTGTTGAATACCTTCTGATTTTGTTGCTGATGGGATATTTGTGAGCCTGGTAAGCTCAATCCAAAACAGCAGAACTGAAATCAGGCATAGCAGCTTGTGGTATGTTAGAATTGTAGAAGGAGTTGAGTAGGCGACGAAAAACTTGTACATAGCAACCAAGTCTTGTTGATCAAGTTAACACAGACAATGTCATGTATGAGTATAAATAGAGAAGAGCTCAATAAAGTTATTCATTCGTTGTTTGACCATTGAACAGTTAACAAGTTGTTTCAATTCGATCTACGACATCTAAACCTACCAAGAGGTTATGGGCCTTTAAGAAACTGAAATTTGGATTTTCAATTCTGAAGAACTCTGAATTTAAAGATTGGTCGGAACTTTGGATCTGTTTTCAAGATGGACGCTAGCAAGGTCATGATGGAACGTCTGAATAACGCCAATTATGAAGCTTGGAGATTCAGAATTGAAATGCTCCTGATTCGTGAAGGATTGTGGAAGCACATCTCGGAGGAAGGTACCCAATCCGGTCACAAGCGAATGGAGCAAGGGACGATAAGGCCAGGGCGACTATTGCTCTTTCGTCGAGGACAACCAATATCCGATTATCCGGGATTGCAAGACTCGAGAGAAACTTGGGAAGTTCTGAAGAAGCATCACCAGAGTGTGTCTCTCACATCTCGGGTTACGTATTGAAGCGGATTTGCCAGTTACAGTTCCGGGATGGTGACGACATGGAACAACATCTCCAAGAAATGGAACGGCTCTTCTCCCGCCTATCTAACGCTGGCCAGAAGCTAGATTCTCAGTTAATGGTCGCGATGGTATTGAGAAGTCTACCAGAATCATACGACACTCTCACGACGGCTCTTGAAAGTCGCTCAGATGATGAGTTAACTATGGATTTGGTGAAGTGCAAATTGATGGACGAATCCATGAAACGTAGAAAATATCCGTCACGGGGAGAATCTTTATTGCGCGTCGAATCCTCGAAGAAGCAGATTCTTGCCATAACTGTGAAAACGGTCACGTCAAGAAAGACTGTCGACTGCAATCCTATTCAAAAGGTAGATGAATCCCGCCGGAAGTTCAAACCTAAAGCAAGAATGTGAAGAAGAAGAAAGTATCAATGTTCTGTTTCACGGTACGTAACAAGCCAACTACGATGAACTCCCTGGGTCATTGTTCTGGTGCAATACACCATGTGCGCAGAAAAACGTTTTTCAAGCACTATCAAGACATGCTCAGGATAACCGTCACATTAGCCGATGGCAGTGAAGTTAGTGTTGCTGAAAGGGTTCTGGAACACTGCAATGTACTGTAGACAACCGTGAAACGCAAGTAACAATCACCGATGTTCTCCACGTTCCGAAGTTGGACGCAAATCTGGTTTCAGTCGGTAAGCTAAACTGAGAAGAATGCAGAGGTGATTTTCACTGGAGAAACATGCAAAATTTTGAAACATGGACACGTTGCCGCCATTGCAGTGAAGAAGTCAGGCCTATATCAACTGGAAACATTGAACAACAGCAAATCGATAACCGCTATGTCAGTGAAGCATGCCGAAAATTGTATTCATAAATGGCATCGAATCCTAGGGCACCGAGACGAAGAAGCCATTCGTAAACTGGTACGTGATGATCTAGTAACTGGAATTCAGATTCAGAAATGTGAAGTTGACGCCGACTGCGAATGTTGCCTGGAGGGTAAGATGACGCGATTGCCTTTCCCAAAACAAGCTGGCCCCCAATCATCGAAAATGTTGGAACTCGTGCATACCGATTTGTGTGGTCCTATGAATACCGTCACACCAGGAGGCGCCCGATATTTTATGACGATTATAGACGATTTTACCCGATATTGCACTGTGTATTTTCTTCGAAAAAATCGGAAGTGACAGAAAGGATGGAGGAATACATCCGGATGGTTGAAACACGTTTCGGAAAAACACCTGCTATCATTCGATCCGATTGCGGCGGAGAATATAAATCAAGCAACCTGGACAGATTGTACCGCCAAAAGGGAATCATTCCGCAATATACAGCAGCCTACAGTCCTCAGCAAAATGGAGTTGCGGAACGTAAGAATCGAAGTCTAGTCGAAATGGCGCGATGTATGCTCATCGATGCTGGTATGGATTATAAATACTGGGCAGAAGCTATCAACACCGCATCACACATCCAAAATTTGTTGCCAACTAGATCTACTGCAAGAACACCATATGAAGCCTGGTATAAGAAGAAGCCAGATTTGAAACATTTGCATATATTCGGGAGCAGTGCGTTCGTCCATATTCCTGACCAGAAGAGGACTAAGCTGGAGCCAAAAGGAATGAAGCTTACGTTTGTAGGATATTCCGACAATCAAAAAGCATACCGATTCGTGGATCTAGCAACCAACAAAGTCTATCACAGTAGAGATGTACGATTTGTGAATGAAGGAAAACCGTTGAAATTTCTTCGAAGCCTTCCATCTTAGTGGAGTACGAATCAATTCTAGAGCCAAGTATTTCAAACGATCTGAGTATTGATGAAGGTAATCAAGAATTCGAAACGGAAGATGATCAATCAACGTCAGATGAATCTTATCTGGACTGTAGTCAAGGAATCGATACGGAAGATGAACTAGTAACCCTGCAAACACCACCTGAGAATATAAGACGTTCGGAGAGAAGCACGAAGGAATACCACCACACGTTATTGTGAAGTTGCTGATATGATAAAGAAGAATATCCCTGAACCACGCACAATCAAAGAAGCGCTAGCGAGTCCGGAAAGCGAACTTTGGAGAGCAGCGGTTGAGAGGAGTTGCAGTCGCACAAGAAAACTGCACTTGGAATATTGTACCCCTGCCACATGGACGTAAAACAATCGGCTGTAAATGGATTTTTAAAAGGAAGATAGATGAAACTGGCAAAGTTGTTCGTTATAAGGCAAGATTGGTGGCCCAAGGCTTTACGCAAAAATTTGGAACAGATTACGATGAAGTTTTTGCCCCCGTGGTGAAGCAAACTACGTTTAGAACTTTGCTGTCTGTGGCTCACCAAAGGAATATGCTAATCAAACACGTGGACGTGAAGACGGCTTACCTAAACGGAGAACTCCAGGAAACTGTTTATATGAAACTACCTCCTGGTTGTGATTATGGAGATCCAAGTCTGGTGTGTCATCTTCAGAAAGGACTATATGGATTGAAGCAAGCCGCAAATATTTGGAACAAGAAGCTCGATTCAGTTTTACGAAAACTTGGATTCAAGCCCTCTGAAAGTGATCCGTGTTTGTATTCGAAGCACAACGATGACGGTACGACGTCTTTCATTGCTGTATATGTGGACGACTTAATCATTGTTTGCAAGTCCGAGAAGGAGCATGAGGCCATTTTCAAGAATTTGAATAGTCACTTCAAAGTAACATCACTGGGAGATATAACACATTTTCTTGGCATCCATGTAATACGTTCGCAAGATGGTGTGTCATTGAATCAAAAGGCGTACATCCAAAAACTTTTGACAAGATTTGGACTACAAGATGCAAAATCTTCGAAGATTCCACTTGATCCCGGCTATATACAGTCAAAGGAGGAGAAAACAGAAAGATTACCAAACAATCATCAGTTCGCCAGCCTGATCGGAGGATTGCTGTACATAGCCGTGAATACCAGACCAGATATAGCTGTGGCAGTGTCTATCCTTGGACGAAAAACTAGTAACCCAAGTCAAGATGACTGGAATGAAGCAAAACGAGTACTTCGCTATCTCAAAGGAACCATCGATCATAGGCTAGTATTGGGCATCGATTCATCACAGCTAGAAGTATTTGTTGATGCTGATTGGGCAGGAGATTCCAAGGATCGCAAGTCAACATCTGGTTTCCTATTTCGTTATGCTGGAGGAATGATTGGCTGGAATGCAAGAAAGCAAGATAATGTGACACTCAGTAGTACGGAAGCCGAATACGTAGCCATGGCAGATTGCTGTAAAGAACTCACCTGGATACTTCGTTTGTTCAATGATTTGAAGATCGTAACAACATTGCCGGTGAAAATCAATGAGGATAATCAAAGCTGTATCAAGCAATTAAGCGCACCGAACATCAACCGAAGATCCAAGCACATTGAGACAAAATATCATTTCATCCGACAACTCAAACAAGACGGAATTATCAATCCTCAATACTTGCCAACCGAAGACATGATAGCCGACATGATGACAAAACCATTATATGGAATTAAGCTCTCAAAATTTCGGGACCAAGCAAGAGTAATTTCGTCGAGGAGGAGTGTAGAAGGAGTTGAGTAGGCGACGAAAACTTGTACATAGCAACCAAGTCTTGTTGATCAAGTTAACACAGACAATGTCATGTATGAGTATAAATAGAGGGAGAGCTCAAAAGTTATTCATTCGTTGTTTGACCATTGAACAGTTAACAAGTTGTTTCAATTCGATCTACGACATCTAAACCTACCAAGAAGAATATGTAATTTGGATTGTCTCCATGATGTTGTTGAATACCTTCTGATTTTGTTGCTGATGGGATATTTGTGAGCCTGGTAAGCTCAATCCAAAACAGCAGAACTGAAATCAGGCAGAGCAGTGTTTATGTTAGAATATGTAATTTGGATTGTCTCCATGATGTTGTTGAATATCTTCTGATTTTGATGCTAACGGATATTTGTGAGCCTGGTAAGCTCAATCCAAAACAGCAGAACTAAAATCAGGCAGAGCAGTTTGTGGTATGTTAGAATATGTAATTGGATTGTCTCCATGATGTTGTTGAATATATTCTGATTTTGATGCTAACGGGATATTTGTGAGCCTGGTAAGCTCAATCCAAAACAGCAGAACTAAAATCAGGCAGAGCAGTTTGTGGTATGTTAGAATATGTAATTGGGATTGTCTCCATGATGTTGTTGAATATATTCTGATTTTGATGCTAACGGGATATTTGTGAGCCTGGTAAGCTCAATCCAAACAGCAGAACTAAAATCAGGCAGAGCAGTTTGTGGTATGTTAGAATATGTAATTGGGATTGTCTCCATGATGTTGTTGAATATATTCTGATTTTGATGCTAACGGGATATTTGTGAGCCTGGTAAGCTCAATCCAAAACAGCAGAACTGAAATCAGGCAGAGCAGTTTGTGGTACATATAGAATATGTAATTTGGATTGTCTCGATGATGTTGTTGAATATCTTCTGATTTTGATGCTAATGGGATATTTGTGAGCCTGGTAAGCTCAATCCAAAACAGCAGAACTGAAATCAGGCAGAGCAGTTTGTGGTATGTTAGAATATGTAATTTGGATTGTCTCCATGATGTTGTTGAATATCTTCTGATTTTGATGCTAAGGGATATTTGTGAGCCTGGTAAGCTCAATCCAAAACAGCAGAACTAAAATCAGGCAGAGCAGTTTGTGGTGTTAGAATATGTAATTGGGATTGTCTCCATGATGTTGTTGAATATATTCTGATTTTGATGCTAACGGGATATTTGTGAGCCTGGTAAGCTCAATCCAAAACAGCAGAACTAAAATCAGGCAGAGCAGTTTGTGGTACATTAGAATATGTAATTTGGATTGTCTCGATGATGTTGTTGAATATCTTCTGATTTTGATGCTAATGGGATATTTGTGAGCCTGGTAAGCTCAATCCAAAACAGCAGAACTAAAATCAGGCATAGCAGCTTGTGGTATGTTAGAATATGTAATTTGGATTGTCTCGATGATGTTGTTAAATTGTTTCTGATTTTGTTGCTGAAGGGATACTTCTGAGCCTGGTAAACTCAATCCAAAACAGCAGAACTAAAATCAGGCAGAGCAGTTTGTGGTATGTTAGAATGTGTAATTTGGATTGTCTCCATGATGTTGTTAAATGGTTTCTGATTTTTGCTAATGGGAAATTTGTGAGCCTGGTAAGCTCAATCCAAACAGCAGAACTAAAATCAGGCAGAGCAGTTTGTGTTATGTTAGAATATGTAATTTGGATTGTCTCGATGATGTTGTTAAATTGTTTCTGATTTTGTTGCTGAAGGGATACTTCTGAGCCTGGTAAACTCAATCCAAAACAGCAGAACTAAAATCAGGCAGAGCAGTTTGTGGTATGTTAGAATGTGTAATTTGGATTGTCTCCATGATGTTGTTAAATGGTTTCTGATTTTGATGCTAATGGGAAATTTGTGAGCCTGGTAAGCTCAATCCAAACAGCAGAACTAAAATCAGGCAGAGCAGTTTGTGGTATGTTAGAATATGTAATTTGGATTGTCTCGATGATGTTGTTAAATTGTTCTGATTTTGTTGCTGATGGGATACTTCTGAGTCTGGTAATCTCAATCCAAACAGCAGGACTACAATTAATGGAAATTGTTAAATTGAGCTTATGGTGAGAGTTTGAACAATAATAATTATTACATCGCACGTAAATTACATTTGACAGCAATCGAATATTCTCCGAGTAGAGGTGAAGGTGAATGTAGAGAATAGAAGATTATGGGTAAAAAAAAACGTAAAAAGTTATAATGTTCTGATCGTGTATAAGCATGCTATAGTAGGTATATTAGAATAAGCGTGTAAAAATTGACACAAAAACATGTCAAATCCACGATCTTCAGTTTTGAAACGAATTTGCGCGAAAGCGGGTGTGCGTTCTTATACGCTCCGTGTCTTTCGGAGCGCAATTTACGACAATGGCAATTTACGACAGTACCCTGGTCGTCTGTCGAATCAGTAGAGCTGCATATATTCACGGACGCCAGTGAACATGCGTATGGCTGTGTGGATACTGCGAACGGTCGTCGAAGGATTTGTTCGATGTTGCTTGATAATGTCTCGCTCTAAAGTAGCCGCTTAAACGACAATCAATTCCCGCTGGAGCTAATGGGTGCCGTGATGGGCGCGAGAATGCTGCACTCGATTATTAGCACTCACTCCATAAATTTCAACGGTACGTCCTATGGTCTGACTCGCAAACCGTGCTAAGTTGGATATCCTCTGATCAACACAAATTTAAGATTCTGCTTTTCGTATCGGGAAGTTTTAGAACTGACAAGAACTACTGACTGGCGTTGGCGTCGAAATTGAACGCAGCGGATGCCTGACGAAGTGGGGAAGTGGTCCGCCTTTGGAAAGCGACGGTTCCTGGTTCACCGTCCTAGATTTCTGCTCGATCCTGAAGAAAAGTGGCCCTCTCAAGCAGAACCAGCCGAGAAGACTGAGGAAGAGACAAAAGAAGAAACGCGCGCTTTCATACTATACATCGAGCGTCGTTGGTGGAGGAAGTTATCGACAGTGAAAGATTTTCTCAATGGACACGACTTCTGCGGAGAACAGCAACTGTGCTGCGGTTCATAGACAACTGCAAACGGAAGAAGACCGGCCAACCGTTGTTGACGTCGAAGGCTACGGTGAATCAACTGTCCATGATTAGAGCGAAGAGATTGACGATTTGCCAACCACTGAAACAAGAAGAATTGGTGCAGGCTGAAAATGTTCTGTGGAGGCTGGTACAGAGCCAGAGCTTTGCAGACGAGGTGGCGATACTACTGAAAAATAATGCAAGGAGCGCCAACCAGCCACCGATTTCACTCGAAAAATCAAGTATGTTGTACAAACTGACACCTGTATTAGATGCAAATGGAGTCATTAGGATGGGTGGTAGGATGGAAGCTTCAAGGGTCCTGCCATTTGACATGAAGTACCCAATCATTCTCTCTAGAACCCACGACGTCACACGTAAGTTGATACTACATTATCATGAAAGGTTTGGGCACGCTTATCAGGAAACTGTCGTAAATGAATTGCGGCAAAGGTTTCACATCCCTAATTTACGCGCTACGATCGGTCATGTCGTACGAGGGTGCATCAAATGTAAATTATGCGCAGTCGTCCTCGTGTTCCTATGATGGGCCCTCTGCCTGTTCAACGAATTTCACCGCAATTACGTCCATTCTGCGCCGTAGGAGTGGATTATCTAGGCCCTATTGAGGTAACCGTTGCCGAAGATCTGAAAAGAGGTGGATAGCACTTTTTACGTGTTGACTGTCAGAGCAGTTCATTTAGAA
>NW_018736642.1:0-4500 GCF_002204515.2 Aedes aegypti
TCTTGAAGCAGGAGTTGATATATTTAGGACATTTTATTTCAAAGGAAGGTGTACTACCTGATCCACAGAAAATTGAAACTATTAAAAATTGGAAGAGTCCTTCATCCTCTGATGAAGTTAAGAGATTTGTAGCTTTTGCGAATTACTACAGGAAGCATATACGAAATTTTGCGAGTTTGTGTTTACCATTAAATTATTTAACTCGAAAAGGAATAGAATTCAATTGGAGTGAAGAATGTGAAACTGCATTTCAACAATTGAAAGAGCGGTTCATCAAACCCCCCGTGTTAGATTATCCAGATTTTAGCGAGAAAAACACATTTAAACTACACACTGACGCATCTGGTTACGGAATCGGTGCAGTACTAAGCAACAAAAATGATAAACCAATAGCTTATGCCAGCAAAGGTTTAAATAGCGCTGAGAAAAATTATTCAACAATCGAAAAAGAACTTTTGGCCATAGTCTGGGCAATTCAGCATTTTCGTGTATATTTATATGGACGAAAATTTGAGTTGTATACCGACCATAGACCTTTAGTTTACCTTTTCACATTAACGGATCCTTCGAGTAGGCTGACAAAATTCCGTCTTGCCCTCGAGGAATTCAACTTTGACGTCTTCTACAAAAAAGGTTGTGAAAACGCTGTGGCGGACGCGCTATCACGTATTTCAACAACCGAATTGAGAGACATGCAAGAAAAACTCAGCAATGAGGCATTCGTAACGACCCGAATGCAGTCGAAGAAGGAAAATACTAATTCTACTAAAGAGGTGATCAATGGCCATGACGCTTCAAGTGGAAAAATAGTTCAACTGAAAGTAAAAACAAATAATTTTTCTGATAACGTTACATGGATTCCTGAAAGAGAAGAAATTATAATTAAACCAACAGATACCTTGGTCTCGTTACGACGAACAATGGAGGAACTTGGTTCAATATGTAAAAAATATGGTGTCGGAGAACTATACATTCAAATAGACGATGATTGTGCGCACAAATTTTATGAAAATATTATGCAAAATGATTTAGCAAAAAGGGTACCCTCAATTTTAAAAATATCAAATAAAGTAAAAATCATCAATGACGACACTACGAAAAAGTTAATCCTGAACGATTATCACATATTGCCTACTGCAGGTCATGCAGGTATTAAACGAACAATTAACACCATTAGGCAAAAATATTATTGGAAAGGCATTAACCAAGATGTAGCAAAATTTATAAAATCTTGTGAGAAATGCCAAAAATATAAATCAATTAATGTTGCGAAACCACCGATGATAGTAACCACTACAGCTGAAAGTGCATTTCAAAAAATTTATTTAGATTTAGTGGGTCCACTTTTACCCTCTGATGGATATGAATATATATTGACAACGCAGTGCGAACTGACAAAGTTCATTACTGCAACACCAATTAAGAACAAGACAACGGAAGCTGTAGCTGAAGCTTTTATGAAAAGTATCATACTGAAGTATGGTGTGCCAGATAGAATTGCTTCAGACAGAGGAGCAGAATTCATGTCTGAATTGTTTACTAAAGTCGCACAACTTTTGAACATTGAAAAGCTGAACAGTACAGCATATTATCACCAATCAATTGGAGCATTAGAAAATACTCATAAAAGCCTTGGGAATTTTCTAAGGGTCCAATGTGACAACAAGCTCTTTTCATGGGCAAACTGGGTGCCGTATTATGAATTTGCATATAATAATACGGTACATTCTGCAACCAAATACACTCCGTTCTTCCTAGTTTTTGGGAGACATTCAAAAATGCCTTCTAACTTGGTGGACAGCCGCCCTGAGCCTCTGTATAATTTTGAAGATTACTGTAAAAGAATAAAAGCAACATTACAGATCAGTCATAGCGAAGTTAGAGACAGACTTATTCAGGAAAAGACAAAAAGGATAGTAGGCATAAATACAAAATCAAAGGAAACAACTTACCGGAAAGGAGATTCTGTTCTCATTAAAAATGAGACAGGGAAAAAACTAGACCCGAGATATGATGGTCCGTACCACGTAGTGGAGGACATGGGTACAAATGTAAAAATCAGTAATAACAATAAAGAAGACATAGTACATAAGAGTAGGATTAAGCTTTTTATTGAATAGGAATACGCATTTTTAAACATTTTATTTGATAGGATTAAACATTTTAAACAAATTTTTGGATAGGATTGAACATTTATTCATTTTATATAAAAATATTAATTATTTTAAACATTTTTTTTATGGAAGAGGATTGACAATTTTATAGGACGTGTGGTGGATGCGTAACCTTGAGAAGGTCAAGTCCAAGATACGAGGTATCGAGGATTAGTGTGTATCATCACGTTACTGTAGGATTGTACCTTTAGAGTGAAGGAAAACATATTGTATCAGATAGATTTAAATTTTTAACTGTAGATAAAAATTTAAATAAAATATGATAGGGCGTGTGGTGGATGCACCCCCTGTTTACGCCTATGTGCGGCATGAAGGAGGTCGTGGAATCGAACGATGAGTGTTATGCTTTGTAAGCATAAACATCCAGCGTTCGAGAACGATAACCTACCGTAATGCACACGCAGCGAAATGGGCTGTAGCATACCACCTCGGTAGAATGCTAGAGTTAAGTAAGAATGAAAAATAAATGAGAATGAAAGTAACCATAGACCGGACCAGTTCATTGGCTATCACTCACCCAGTCATTGGGACATAACAATAGAACACTAAGCAAAGAAACACGCTCCGTCCCAGTTCGGATTATGCTGAAAATGACGAAAACGCCTAGAAGAATCTTCCATAGAATTTATTCATGCTTTTGAGATCAATGAAAAACATGAAGGCTAGCTCATATTAAATGCTGATACAAATTTCCGAAGAATTATGAATTCGTGCTATCTTACAGCAGTCACCGAATAGTCGACGCACCTGATCATACAAAACCAACCAGTCAACTTCCTCCAGATTGATAGATGGCGCACGTGTTTCGCACACGCAAAAGCATGTTGCGGCGACAATGCGCTACAGTTCTTTGGAGACACCTGTCTGGCGCAATGGCTTCATGCGCACTGTCCAACAACCAATCGCCAAGTGCGATTAGTTACAAACTGTTTTCGAAAATGTTACCGTCTCTATGTGATGCTATTTTCACTTACGCAGTACTCTATCGAGTATGTTAGTCACATAGTAAAATGGACAATTACTTCAGCTTGGTGCGTAAGACTATGCGATGATGCAATCCGTCTTAGCTTTCTTCTATCATAGGAGGCGGATGTTGTTTTGCACCCGGTTCCAACCAACCAATCTAGCAATCTATGAATGGACTTCCCTTCGGAGGATTATGAATTTTACATGGGCGTGACTTAGTTTTTAATCACCAATGCCGACTACGTTCAGTGAAAGTTTTATTTTTCACTAATCACTTGAGTAATAGCACCAATCGTTAAGTGATTGTTATACAACAGTGCAACATTGTTTCGAACAAAATATTTAACTTATGCTAAAGCGGAATGCAAATTTCTACCGGCGGACACGTCCATCCATAAGGGCTGACTGTTATTCATATACAGATCATAAACATAGAAATTTCACTCTCGGTTTCCTTCGCCGGCATTTAACGACGGCGGTGAAGAAAAGGTTTGTTTTAATATGAAAGTATATATATCATCCAGTGAAACAGCAAATCTACTTTAAAAAATACACTAATGTTGAATGTTCTACTAATATTTAAAATTTTTAGACAATATCATAACCATCAAATTTTATTATATGAGGCGACTAAGAACAACTGATAAGTAGGTAGGTAACCTTACTTTTTGAACTCATAAATTACGAATGGAAAAACGTTCAAGGACTCATAATTCTATCATCATTAACCATTGAAAATTAAAAAAAAAATCGTTCATATTTAAAATAATCCTCACCAAAATTGCCCAACTAACATTTAGTATAAATGTAAACATTTTCGAAGCTTTCTTTTTACGGCTTTCTGTTGGTAAATGCGCTGTACACATAAACGAAAGTTTCAATGCGATCCTTTTAATCAACAAATCTGGATAATCTACTCACCCAAGTAACATGAAAGGGTGTCCACGATGAAATTGCCACACTATGAAATTGCTCTAACTTTTAACCGTTGGGTAGAATTTAATGAAAACTGGGGTGGATTTAGTTCATACCGTTTTGCTTCGAATTGCCGGACGCTTTCGAAAGCCGGACACTATGATTATTTTTTACATTTTTCATACCGTAAATTCGAATTTTACTATTATACTTATGCACAAAACTATTTTTCAACTTTAGTTGTATGTTATAGATGTAAAGGTTTCGTTGTAGGCGTCAAGATATTATTAACAAAAATAAAAGAACAAAATGCGTACCGATTCTCTACACATTTCATTGCGTGTTTGACTGCATCTCACGGTTACCATGAAGTGAGAGAACCGATTTTGCCCAAACTTCCTTTACATTTCTGGTAGCTTCAAAGTTTGTTACGACTCGATACTTT
>NW_018736643.1:0-78688 GCF_002204515.2 Aedes aegypti
ACCCAACACGATGACCTCGTCGTTACCAGAAGCGTTTTCTGCAACCTCCAGAACTGATCGACAATGAGTTTCGATGAGATCATTGTCACGTTGTAACCGTTCGACGAATTCGAGGTTAGTTAACCGGCGATTTAAGCGCCACTCTCGCAATTGGAGAGACCGCCGATCGATTTGATTTGCCCGACTATCTCGACTTTTACCTCAGGGGTACTCGAACGGTCGCCTGCTCAAATTTGGAAAAAGAAACGCAATCTCTGAAAGGTAAAATGCTCCCACAACACGCTCAATCCCGCCTTAGACTCGTTCAACCCACTAAACTGAAGAACTTAAAACCTTTTAGGAGAAACCGAAGCAGCAACCTGAAAAAACTCGCAATTGAAGTGACCTTCCTTCAATTGCACGAAACGGTACGCAACTAAACCAAAAACTACTCGATTTTCTATTAATTACAAATTCAACAATTTATTCGGTTTCGGGTTGGACGGTTTGGGTTGGGTTTGGATTGGGGAAACACTCTAGAGCATGGCCATGTCTAAAACTACCACATACCTGCGCAGGGTTTTTCTTCGTCGACTGGTTGAGTCTCGGCGACGACTCGAAACAGCCAGGAACCTCGGTGATGGCGGCGAGAACCTTCGTAACGATGGCGGCGAAGGGGATCGTTTCGCCGTCGCAGCAGGAATGGCGTGCAGCGCGATGAACCCGTGCAAGTATGGCCGAACTAATGATGCGAAGCGGGTGGCGGCTGGACGGATGGCCTCCGATTTTCTCCAGAGAGCTTTGGCTACGTGCGACCCGGGGTTGATCTTCTACCTCCGGTTCAGAGCCAACGTACCTCCGACGGCCTCGCGTATGGCGCTCTGACCGTACGTGATGAAATGAACTCCTCCCCTTTGGTTCTGATCCGGAACGTGATGCGCAATTGGCGACGCAGTTCACGAACCGCGCTCTCGTTTAGCTTGGTCCGGGGTTGTAGCGTTGGTGGACCGTCTACGACGATTAATTAGCAATCGTCGGGGAATTTTCGCTCCTTTTGCAAGGCGAAACACCACGCTCCGTTTGACTACCCCGAAGGGCGGGCCTTGGCGGTTGCACGGACTCGAAACAAACGTCCTCGGACGAAAATGGTGGCCCGAAACGCCACGGGGACCGTATTCGACTTCTGTCGACACTCGAAAAAACTCCAGCCTGTACCCAAAAAGCGCAGGGCGCTAGAAAGTCCAACGCGAAATTTATTTTAAAAACTAAATTTAGAAAATCGAGTTCATTGAAATTACCTTTTTGAGTCACAATTATAAATTTAACAAAAAAGTTCGCGTTTGTCGGACACACCGACTCCGAAACGTTTCACTACCTTATAGAACAAACAAATAGAACAAAATTAGAACAAAGTACAAACGAAAAATCACTTCAATCACTTTCAATACCTTTTAGTTACAACGAATCTAACACACTTTAAATAAATTAGCTTTAAAATTGAACTACGAACTTCTGAACTCCAGCCGTTTAAGAAGCGAAATGAACGAGTCTACCTGTTTGGAGCAGACAAGAAACCTGCTCACATAAAGAGCCTATTCTTTCAAAAAATTGCGCCCAAATTGATTTGATATGGCGAGAGTTCGTGCCTTCGGTAAACGAACATGGCTAAAACGAAAATAAACACTACAAAGGTTTGCACATCACTACACATATCCCATACTGGGTGACGTCAATTTAGTACACTTAGTCTAGACACAAACCTTGTCGACAACATACGTAACACTGAGCTCAATCAAATTCAAATTCAAATGATTTTGCTTAAAAAGATAAAAACGTCAAAAGTTCACAAATTTTTTTATTATGTTTTTAACGGAAAAACGCAAAACGTTACATCGTACGCGATCTGGTGGTATGTATACAACACATAGAAACAGCGTGCGGTCTGCTAATTTTATGGATATCCAAACTTGTTCCAAGCAGGTCCATGAATCGTTTTCGATTGGATAAGCTGTTAATTTTCGGCTTGCGGCTAGCAGGACGCCACCTCCTGATGACTTCCGACTGTTCCTTCGATTGCGGTCGCAGCGAAAAATTTCATAGTTGGAACCGAAAACTGAGTGGGATGTGGTACGACAATCGAGCCAGGTTTCGGTTAGAGCAATTATGTCGTAGCAATTGTCAGAAACAGGTAAGCGGTAATCCTCCAACAAGCTATTCATACCACCGACATTTTGGTAGTATATGACTACATTGTCGGCACGATGATGGTTCATCATAGACTTACAGTTACTCCGAGTCCCAAGGTTCAACGTTGGAATTTGTTCTAAGCGTGGCGCTTCGGCTTGGTTGCATTCCGTTGTGCTCATCATATTACCGAGTGTCCCATCAGTCACAGCACTGAAAAGTGAGTTGATGTGAGACAGCGGAAGTTCGTTCTGATAGTTGTACTTGCCTGTCAAAGCAGACTGGAAGACCCCCGAACACCTACTAACAACAGGGCCAGGACGGCTGTGATTAGCGCTGGCAGGATTATGCACGACTGTGTTAGAGGAACTAGGGGCTTCCAAAAAGCTTTCTACGGTGCGTCCTGGCAAAAGATATTATAGTACAAGATAGAGATTGTCGCTAGTGTTCCCATTGTTTGGCTTGCCGAACCATCCTTGCATCTGGTGGGTACACAACTGTCATGTTCAAAAGTGAATGTGTTAAGGTCAAACATTTTGTTACTCTACAGCAATTACTATGATACTCCACTTACGATCCTGTTTACGACACAAATCTCAATCGTCATTGAAAATATGTATTTAATATTAGTTTTAATTACTTGGTATACAACTACTTATAGAAAAAAAACAAATAAACTCTTTATATTGCTATTTTTGTGACGATTTGTGTTTTGAAAACGGCGCGCAGCAGTGACAGTGTAAACATTTGGACTCTACACATTTTGACCTTAAAGGCAGCAGCGGAGCTGTCCGTGTTTTGCTCCTCTTTTTCAGACACGCTTAACAAGATCCACACAGCGCATGTGTTCGAACTTCACAGAATGAGGCAACCAATTCAGAACTGGCTGAATGAGTGAATATTGTGTATAAGTGCACTCATTCTGTGAGATGCCAATGGCCAAAAAGCTGTGTGCGGATCGAAGAAACGGAATTCATCGGTCATCTCATGCTCGTCAGCAAACAGTTGGCCATTGGTAGGATGAGAAGTTTTTCGGATTTTTTCGGGAAAAAACCAAAGGTCGATGGTTTTTTCCCCAAGTAGGGAAGTGCTTCGGCAATTCAAGTAGGAAAATCTTCGAGAAAAATTAAAATTGGAATTTTTCAGAGGCATGTTCGTGATGTTCAGAAGCAAAATAAAAATGTGTTCTTGGCTATCATTTTTGAGTGGAGCAAGTTTAGCGTGAAACTACAAACCGTTTGACAGTTATCGCCCCGGCATGTTGCGGACAGCGACGACAGCGACAATCTCTATCTTGTACTATAATATCTTTTGTCCTGGCTGAAGGGTCGATCGTTGTGTAGGAAAATTGTTTTCCAGGAGATTTTTAGCTGATATCGTGGACGAAACAGAGTGCGCCATCGATCTACACGACGAGCAATAACATCAGAAAGTTGTCTGAGGCCCAAGTGGGTTTGTGACGGAACATTCGACGTGGGTATTTCAGGCAACTTTTCACCATTCATGCAAGTATTTCCCAGTCGGCAGAAACATACTTACCCGATGGTTTATGTGCTCATATCGTCGAAGAATTAAATCGCTTTATCGACAAGTATTCAGTACTATGATGAAAAAGCAGATGAGCTGGAGATCGAGCTAAATCCACACTTAGTCTTGACCTGGAGGGAGAAACCCAATACAAAATTTCTGTACGTCATAGTGAGCCGAGATTCCGCTGTCACGAACTGTCACTGTGAGCCCAGATCTCAAACATTGGACTAACATGAAAAAAAGCGCGTAACTTGATTAAAACATATTTCCGTATTTCTTCAAAAAGTATAAAAATCGAATGAAAATCAATTCATCCACATACCGCAAGTAATGTCACGTGAGCACCATTTAATCTGATTGAACATAAAGCATTGAAAAACGCATCGTTCTACTTTATCCAATGAAAATGAATATTTAGTGCATAGAAAACTGTGGCCCTTTTTCATGTTTGTCAGGAAAGATCGAAGGTGCACAACAAATCGAAACTACCGATTTTCTCGAAGCCTGCCTTGATTGTGTTGGGCAAGCTGGAGTTATCTTGCAGTTCAAAATAACGTTGTCTTATATTTCGTGTGTAGTATCGGTGCCTCCCTCCCAGGTCTTGACCGACCTAGAAAAAGCATTAATCAATGCTTACAAAGCAGAGTTTCTAGATCTCTACATCACACCTGCTTTTTTCATCTGAGCCAGAAACTCTGGAAACACGTCCAGTCGGGTGGGTTGCAAGGAGCTCTTCATTTTTTTTTTTTTAAGAAAATCCAAGCTCTGGCATTTTTGCCTTAAGAAAAAAATCCAGAAGTTTTCGAGCCCAGCCTATGGTCTGTCTATAACAGTATCAAAGAGATTCCAGGCGCTGGAACGGTCTGGTTCGCAGTCATGTAGGAATCTTGACAATGTTGAAAGAATTCTAGCTGGAAGAAAAACATAACAACGGACAAATTCTGGCTATTATTCCTGATAATTCCAGTCGAAAACGCAAAACAGGAGCGAAAGAAAACGATCAAAATATAATGGAAATTGTTAGTGATTTTGACAACTACGAATTGTACGACTATTTGACAGCTATTGCTACTAACCTTCTGTAATTTGGGAAAGGATCTTAGTTTTTTGGTATTTGTTTTTTAAAGGCAGTTACGCCCTAACCACAAATTGTTTCAGAATCCTTAATTGTATGTAAAATTTTAAACTGTTTGTGATATTGACTAAAAGAGTAAATTATTTTGTTTATAATGGAAAATTCCGAATTATATAAAACGAATATGTCACTAAAATAAATCGGTAATAAAATGCTAAAATCTTCAATTTGGGTTGTTTAGTGAAGAAAAAATCTCAATTTTTTGTAGATTGATCGAAAGAGCACATTTTTCTAAGTACAACACGATTTTATTGCATTTCAATATCTTCATGATGATATTCTAAATGATTAAAAAAAGATTTCAATTGTAAGACTCGATGACATTTCTATTTACATAATGACAGCTCGTCCCGAAGTAAAATTTGCCAAGGGGTGATTCAAAGCGATTTCCATACTAATTTCAAAACGTGTTTTAAAAATAGTTCCAGGTCACGGAAAATGGTGAAATTTTGGATCCTAGTTCAATTTTGAACGCGGATTCAGAATATGTAAAAAACTAGATACCCATAAACAAGCCAATTTAAGTAGGGGGGACTTACGTATTCTCGGCAGTCTAATCCAATGTCGCGCTTCTTTTGTAATTTTCTCGGACATCAGCAGCCAAATTAGGGAGTCGATGCCGGTTATGGACCCTTTGCGTATTATGGACCCCCTACAGAAAACATAAAATTAACACTCAAAGCAACTTTATTCATATGAAAATCTTCAGGGGGAACTTCGATTACATTGTTAGTCAGCAGTTTCAGGCAAAATATTTGGTTTGAGACGCATAAATACAGATATTTGAACAGTTTTGTAAATGAAACCACACAAGAGGGTCCATAATACGCATTTCCAGGTGGGTCCATAATAGGCTCGTCGGCAGCGAGCCGGATTACATGGGAATCAAATGGAGGGTCCATAATACACAACGTCAAATTTGTAAACAATCCTATTATGGACCCCGGAGGGTCCATAATAGGCATTCGGACAACAGTTTTTCAAATGCAAATTTCCCTGGAAAAATCGAATGATTTTGTATGTTTCATAGACGTACTATGAAGTAAAGACATTGAATTTGTTGTTAGACTCCACAAAACGTATATGCGTCTGAGATATCATTGCGGAAAAGCGTCTAGAATGAATTTCAGCTACTAAGGGGTCCATTACTAGCATTGAAACCCTACGTGTTTGTGTGTTTACATTCATGCGTTGCTCAATCCACTATCGATTCACACCGACAGACTTGTTATTTTTTTCTCTGGAAACGTTTTTACAACGCTGCGAATATCGCTTGTCAGTATGACTTTTGTCGGCAGCCTCAATCTCTTCGGCAACTTTCCCATAAGCGCTGCAGGCGAATCTGTTCGGCAGCTTCAAATCAGTCGCATTTTGAGGCGTGTTCATTTGAATTGATGACATCTCTGGTAAAATTGTTTGTTCGAGACCTGTGCGCCGAAATAATTTCAATCGGCGGCGGCGTCAGTGTGTTTTTGCACCGGCGGTGGCGGCGTCATCAGCGTCACGCCGTTGATAGTTTTCAGCGGCGGCGGCGACGTACGTCGGCGTTGGGATTATTTAACAGAAAAAAATTTGGGGTGAGTAATGTCTGTTACATTACCGCGGGGTTGACGTAGAACTACTATGGACACAACTTCGATCAATTCTGGGTCAGACTTCAACAACAGTGCGGTAGCTTTTTGCAGATATAGGATGTTGATGATAGATGATAAGTGCTGTGATTGTGAGTATTCAAATACGTTATGGTTTTAAAGGAGATCGCTCATTTGGTTTGGAAGCTTTTTCAGAGTTTCGGATTTCAAAGTAAAATACTTTAAAAAGGATTTGATTTGATTATTGATGATTGAATGACAGTGAAGTTTGAGTATGAGTGTAGTGAAAGGTTATTAATAATTTGTTATGTGTTTGAATTTGTAAATGTACTAGTTTTGTGTTGTTATTGGTCGGATGGTTGAGTGATCGGTTTCAGTTCTGGCTCCAGCTGTAGTTCGCCAAACTCCTCCAGTATATCAGCTTTTTAATAGCTCGGGTGCTTTGATCGTGGAGAATCGATAGAATCGGTCTATGGTAAGAAAAGTATGAACAATATCGACTACACTATACACTTATATTTTAATAAACGTTGAATCAATACAAGAACCACCTAATGTTGTCGCTTCATTTGCACGATTAGCCAACTTTAAATTAAAATGTTTATTCACGAAATCGACAAATTTAATATTTTCTTGTTTGGAACAAGCATGGGAAAATTTACTCACTCACCCGAACGCTACCGATAAAATATCTGCAAAGTATCTGCTGCCACCGAATGTTCAATGACTGCCGAACGCTACTAGGGTGAGCGCAATCCCGACGAATCGTAAACGATTGAGATAAACCAAAAATGAAAAGATATACGGAGCGGAGAGAGCACCTATCCTCTCATAAATCGGAGACACGAAAGAACGCGTTCGCCATTCAATCTCTGAAAGCTTCCTGCGAAATGTACAGATTTTGCGTTCACTGAAACATTTCGCCTTGGGTATTACCAGTCAGTGAACGCTCTTCAGCTCTCAAATACGAATGCCACTCGTGCGGAATCGGAATGTAAAGAATCATTCGCTACAGCAATCGGATGCCTTCGGCACAAGCAGTCGGTAGTCAATCATTCTGTTGCCGTTTTGTCTAACTTGGCGAACAAGAAGAAAGCGCATTGGAAATTGAAACACTCAGCTTGGTCGGAGAAACGGCAATCTCGCTCTTGACCGCTTGTGGATGTGAGCGAGAGAAATGCAATATTCGAGTGAATGTTTCCCATGCTTGGTTTGGAAACGTCAATATTAAAGTCACCGGTGACTACAATAGGAGCATCTTGTTTTACATAATTGAATAAATTACGGGTCATGAACATTTTCGTATCTTGCATTGTAGTATTTGGAGAAATGTACACTAGAGTGATGCAAATTTTAAATTTTGGCTCCCCTATGCTTAAACGATTTTATTATGGTAAATAGCATCCTCCCAAAGTATGAAGTGATTCGGAAGAAATTTGACTGTGCACACGCCATTTGAAGTTTAAATGGAGATTACTATGGAAAACGCCAACTTGTTGTGTTCAGGCCTCTATCTCTTCGACATAATATTTTATGGAAAAGTGAAAAACCTCTGCTCATGTGAAACCCTTTCAGCTACATTTTTGCTGAAGACCACATTTTGATAGGACTTATGGATAAATTGCTATTCTTAGCTTAGCTTAGCTTAGCTTAGACTGACTACACATATCAATGGTTGCTATTCCGTGATTGACCGAGGTCAGTGAAAATGCACAAAGAATCAACTAGAAGATCGGCTGGGATTGGCCATAATCTTCTTCAGTGTGCATAATTCAGTGCCTCTATTTATACATGGTCAATAACGGCGCCGGCCACGTCCTTGCAGTCAGGTGGGATTGGGGGAAGGAATGTTAGTGTGTAACCTTTGCTATTTGGAGACCGTGTTTGCCTCTGCATCTCCACAAAGGTTACTGGGAGGGATGTTTGTTAATGGGTACACTGAAATCAAATCTCCATTGTATTTTATGTGCGTAAAACAGATAAAACTGTTTCTGGACTTCATCGTCCGAATCTATGTGCACCATTTGAAATTTATTTTGTTTCCATTAAATTATATTGTAGTGCATTTGGTTTTTATGTGCACTGCAATACAATTGAAATGATAAATATTTGAAACTTATCAAAGTGGAATATAAATTTTAAATGTACCAACCCATAGTAAAGAATTATCAACTTCCGCACATAATTTTCAAGAGGTTACAAACATAGTAAAATATTAAAATGGCGGAGTAAACAAACAGAATTGTTTCGATTTGTATTCCCAATCTTGTAATCTTGAACGGCATCGAAAAGATATCGACAACGCTGAAGATCAATCCTTGCTGGTTATGCAAGAAAAAAAAACTGTAAGTAACATTCTCGGAGCTAATCTAATCATAATCAAATTTGTGCAACCAACTCATTGCTTTTGTTTAGGGAAATGTGGTTCTCCCGCGTTTGAACTAAATTCGAGATTCCACGGCAGATGACGACCTGGCTCATTTCATTCAACATCTGCATGCATGGGAGTAACCGAGGGAGTAACATAATCTTTCCAGGAAAAAGTCTTGTTCCACATGATCTGCATCATCCACAGGTGGAGATTAGGTAAATTTGCTCTAGGTCCGGATCGAACTATAAAAACTTAAAATGGCGACAAACCTGAAACCTTAAGTGAATTCATTCATCAAGTTTTCTTTCCAAATGATCATAATTTTAAATTCTTTTAAATAAACTTTTTGTAAACATGCAACGTCTTTAATTATTTATGCTCGCAAGTACAATGCATTAATAAGTCTAATAAAATACAGTTCGTAGGCATTTATTTTGTACGTGCGCTGCACATAAATTTCAAGAGGAACAACGTTCCCAAATTTATGTGCAAGACTAGTGAATTACAAGTGCGAAGCTTGATTGCAAAAATATATGTGCAATGCACATATATTCGACTATGAGATTAATCTCAGTGTAGGATCGTTGGGTCACAGGATTCACTTTGATAAGCGATTAGACCATGATAAATAATTATTTGTGAGCTATAAATATGCTTATATCACAGACAAACAGACGTCACACTCTCATCGCTGTCCATCGACCAACTTTTTAACGATCGATTCAAATATTGGGTAGGTGGTCAATCGACCACCCGCAGCGCTCGCGTCGTTTTTGTTCGTGTTTGACGTTTACACACTACCGCCACCTGTTGGTCCATTGGCCAACTACAGTGTTTTTAGCATTGGGCGTACATGATTTCGCGACTATGATTTTGATCGAGATTTGTTCTAAGTGTTACGTCTGTTTCTCTGTGCTTATATGTAAATCTAATATTTTCATTTGGTGTGAACAATATCTATGTAGAGAAAAATTATGCCGACACTTGAGGTGACGAACCTATCAAAGTTTGTTGAATAAAGTGAACCTTTCGCAAGTCTACACTCGTAGTGTCGAACCATTCAAAGTTTTTTTTAATAATAAAAAAGTAAAAGTAAAAGGAAAAAGGTGTTTTGAGAAAAAAAATTGGACGTAAATAATTTATGAATCAGAGTTTATGTCGACACTCTCAGTGACGGACCTTTCATAGTTTGTTGAAAAATCATATTTACGTCTCACCATTGTAACGATTAAAGGTGCAGCCATACATATTTTATAGATTAGATATAGTAGCATGAAACGAGCTCACCAATTGATCCGTCATCCTTGAGCAGCAACAATCCACTTTCAGCTTCACTCGTTTGCTCGGCTATATAAAAACACACAGAGAAAATGGGCGCGCGACCCGAGAGGGAAAACAACTGACGACTGCTCGGGCTTTCTCGACGCACTGCCAAGGAGCAAGCGTCAACGTCGAAAGATCAAACAGAACTTATCGAATGCGGCACTTTTTCACTTTACTCGACCGATGCGCGACATGTTTGATCCTGCCCTCATCGCCGGCCCCGCAGGAGCAAGTGTCAAGGTCGAAGGATCAAACACAACTAAGCGATCACGCCACTTTTTTACTTTCACTCGACCGACGCGCGACATGTTTGATCCTGCCCTCATCGCCGGCCCACGCAGGAGCAAGCGTCAAGGTCGAAGGATCAAACACAACTCACTTATGGATAAATTGCTATTCTTAATCATAAACTGGGTTTGCATTTTGCATGCTTAACCAACTGCTCGGCAGGCAACAGTGGCGCTCCTGGCGGGTAGAATAGATCAAAGTAATCCGGGCTACTATGTTCTACAGCAAAACAGCAGTGTTGCTCTGAAAGTAATTGAATGATCATCTCAGCATGATTTAGACTTTGTTATCACTAATAACAAACTATCCTTACATCCTATCAAAATGTGGTCTTCGGCAAAGTTGTAGCTGGGATGTTTTCACATGAGATGAGTTTGTTCACTTTTCTATAGATTATTATGACGAGCAGTTAGAGGACTGAACACAAAAGGTTTGCCTTTTCCATAGTAATTTCCATATAAACTTTAAATGGCGTGTGCACAACCAAATTTCTTCCGAATCACTTAAAATTTTGGGAGGATCATTTTCAACGAAGGGAGAGAGAAATTTGGTATATAAAAGCTACATGCGGAAGCGAAGGACATTCAAAACATCGAAACAAGAGTAGAATGTCACAAACGAGCACTTAGTCATCTAGTGGACACTAGGAGAACGTTACGTATTAGTTTGCTTTTGACTCACCAGAGCGGCGCTTTTCATGTCGCCTTAAAAAGACGAGAGTCGATTATCTTTTTCCTTTAAACCATCTTTGGTTAATATGAATGCTCTGTTTTATATTTTCAATAGATTTCTTTATTGAAACTAACATGTAGAAAAAAAAATCAGATCAATAGATGCTTATTAGAACTGGTCAAAAAACAGATTAGTGAACAGTATTTAAAATCTTTTGCAATTTTAATACATTTTTCAATTTCCGTACTCGAGAATTTAGGAAGTGTTCCCCATTATATGATAAATTAACGATGCTTAGCTTAGCTTAGCTTAGACTGACTACACATATCAATGGTTGCTATTCCGTGATTGACCGAAGTCAGTGAAAATGCACAAAGAATCAACTAGAAGATCGGCTGGGATTGGCCATAATCTTCTTCAGTGTGCATAATTCAGTGCCTCTTTTTATACATGGTCAATAACGGCGCCGACCACGTCCTTGCAGTCAGGTGGGATTGGGGTAAGGAATGTTAGTGTGTAACCTTTGCTATTTGGAGACCGTGTTTGCCTCTGCATCTCCACAAAGGTTACTGGGAGGTATGTTTGTTAATGGGGAGGATCGTTGGGTCACAGGATTTACTTTGATAAGCGATTAGACCATGATAAATAATTATTGGTGAGATATAAACATGCTTATATGTAAATATAATATTTCATTTGATATGAACAATATCTATGTAGAGAAAAATTATGCCGACACTTGACGTGACGAACCTTTCAAAGTTTGTTAAATAAAGTGAACCTTTCGCAAGTCTACACTCGTAGTGTCGAACCATTCAAAGTATTTTTAATTGCAAAAATAAAGGTAAAAGGAAAATGGAGTTTTGAAAAAAAAAATTTAGACATAAGTAATTTATAAATCAGAGTTTATGTGGACAATCATAGTGACGAACCTTTCATAGACGAAGTTCATAGATTAAAGGTGCAGTCATACATATTTTATAGATTAGAATAGTAGCATGAAACGAGCTCATCAATTGATCCGTCATCCTTGAGCAGCAACAATCCACTGTCAGCTTCACTCGTTTGCTCGGCTATATAAAAGCACTCAGAGAAAATAGGCGCGCGACCCGAGAGGGAAAACAACTGACGACTGCTCGTGCTTTCTTGACGCACTGCCCAGGAGCAAGCGTCAAGGCCGAAGGATCAAACACAACTAAAGGATCACGCCACTTTTTACTTTAACTCGACCGACGCGCGACATGTTTGATCCTGCCTGTAGAATCGCGTTGTTTCGGATACCGTATAAAGACACGCACGTCTCGTATGGTTAATAGACAAAATAACAATGTTCTTTATTCCGGAAGCTTGGTCTGATTAAAGAAACTATAAGCAAAGAAGCGAAATGTTCCAATTGGAATTCCAAGTTTACTGTCAATGTCATTCCAATCGAGCAGGAGACTTGTCAAACACTTTTTCACACAAGCTGAAAACGGCTCACACAAAAATGTTACCGCCCACGAAAATTTTGCTTCTTCTGAAGTTGCATATTTTCTGAATACTTGAGTGTCGGTTGCAATTTTCATGCTTTGCATAAAGAATGCTCTACTCATTACATTGGTTTTCTACACATTCAGTCAATTTTTCATTCGTTACCCAGACCTGTGAAAACTCAACACATAAAACCTGTGACTCACTTTTAGCGTGGGATTCAACATTGGCAGTGCTGCGTAATAGATTTGGCATAGTTGCTAGCTGATTTATTTTGAATATGATCAGATTTCGTCTCTTTATAATTTAGACTCTTTAGGTCTGATCGCTCACTCATGTAGGGGTGTACAAGTATCATTGTTCTTAGGGTTGTCGATATTATATCAAGATTTATATAAAGCAAGGTAATTATATATCCCTTTCGGGACGAACCAGCACAATTGTGCTGGTTCGTACCCATGACATTGAATGATTCTTTTAGCCAATAAATCATTGTTTTACTAAACTTTTTTTGATTTCGATTATTGAATTATCATTGCTACTTGTAATTAAGCACAACAGATTTTGTTTACATCGTGTTTTGTAAATACCAGCTCAGGGTAAACAAAATGTAAACAAACACCGTAAAAATTGAAAAAGATTTTTTTTTATTTTTTTTTTTTTTTTTTTTTGGCTGATGGTGCTATGCCACCCGGCACTAATTTCGAAGTGAAAAAAGTGCAAAATAGTGAAAAGCGGAATACCCGGATCGTAAAGTGATGGACTGATTGCCGAAGATATATGTGTTTGTGTTTTTTTTTTTCGAACGAGCTGACTTACTTATAAGTGGAAATATGGTTTAGAAAATTGTGTTCGTTGGAATGCTAGTAGACTATTGTATCGCTTGGCTGGCTTCCTGCGATATTACACCTTTGAAATAGGAACGGTTGGATTATCCGGTGAGTTTGTTCCATATTATTCTACACTTTTTATTTTAAATAGCTCTAGATAAACCTTGTTAAAAGCAAAGGAAAAGAATCGGTTTTGTTTTATTTGTATATTTGTGTATCGCCGGTTCAATTTCACTAAAATCAAGTAGCTCGCGTCCGCGCTTTTTTTTTTTTTTAATTTGTTTCCGTTTTTGCTTTTCTTTGCTCTTTTTTTTTGTTTTCATAGCAATACTACGATACGATATAATGCGTGTTTTAGTTGAAACGCGGAGCACCGTAATTTTTTATTTTTTTTTGTCAATATTCAATACTTTATTAACGGACAGTAGTATTTTTTTTTAATTCTTAAAATGTTTTCGAAACAATTCGATGACCCTAGAGGGATCGTTTCTGCTTTGAACTTACAACTCAGCAGAAAAAGACGATTAATCAATTAGTACTACCCGAAACACGATTATCCATAAAGTTAATAATGAATAACTTCTCTTTTGATTGTCGGATTTCAAGAGATTAAATTAAAAACAAGTAAACAACAAATGCTCTGGGCTGGCTTTTCAGGCGAATCCTAATGACCTAATATCCCTCCCAACCCCCAACTCCGTAGTACTTATGAGGGTGTCGCTGAGTCGGAGGCCTCTCGTTAAGTAAGTGCTACATCAACATTTCCTTCCCCTATCCCAAGTTACGGTAAAGATGGGCGTGGCCAGGAATAGCGATATTTATGTTTTTAATATTCTTGTCAACGACTGGATCAAGGTTTACTCCCCGGCCTTGTTCCTGGAAGCAGTTTAGATGAGATTATTAAAAATAATCATAAATGTTGTTAGTATCCAATCTACGAAGTATACCGTAACTACGCTACGCTAACGCAAACACCGTAAGAATTGAAAAAGTTTTATCTGTCGCAACTTTTCAACTATTCGTTTTTTCTAGGTATGCACTTTCGCATTCGTATATCGTGTGGCAGGTACGATTATACTCTATGCCCAGGGAAGTCAAGGAAATTTCCATTACGAAAAGATCCTGGACCGACCGGGAATTGAACCCAGACACCTTCAGCATGGCTTTGCTTTGTAGCCGCGGACTCTAACCACTCGGCTAAGGAAGGCCCTCATAAGGATGATGTACCGTTCGAAAACTATGTAACAGAAACTCATAGCTTTGGTTTAAAAACTTTAATTTTTTACACGTCCATATTTGAAATAGATTGGGAATCGCATTTAATGTTTTAAATCTACTAGGGTAAAAGCACCGGTTTTTGGCCAGCCTAAGAGAAAATGTCAATAAAAATTAAATGGGAAGCCATATTTATACTAGAAATATGTCAAATGCAAGCTTTCATTCCATATTATGTGTGTAAAATATCAAAACTGAGCTAAAACCATTTTTTAGCTTTGAAAATCTCGTTGGTCAATATAGGCCAACGAAACAAGTTTCGGCCAGAGATTTAACTTCGGTTCCTAAAATGGCCAATTGCATTGATTTCTCATGAGAGTGGCCAAATTAGGAGTGCCCTGGCCAAATTAGGTGCATGGGAGTTAAAATTATAAGGAAAATGAATTGTTTTTCTTATATTTTGAATCAATTTCGTCGAGTAAATGAATGTAGCTCTATCATATGAATGTGATCTACTGAACACAAAAGGTTTCATGCTGATTGCTTATGTAAAACGGTTTTTAATCCACTATGGCCAAAACCGGTGCTTCAACCCTATGGACCGATGCACGAGTTCACTATCTGACGTTTGAGCGGTGCCGTGTTATTAACGTGACCATGGCAACTAATGAATTCGGCACCGCTCAAACGTCAAATTAGTGAACTCGTGCATTGATCCATAGCAAAGTTTAAGAAACAGTTGAAGTTTAGGGGAACGTTCAAAAATTACGTCAATCATTCATTTAGGGGAGTGGAGGTGTATGAAAGTGCGACAGTGCATGTTGGAAAAAGCGTGATAGTGGACATGAGGAGGATTTAGATTGACTTAAAAACAATGGACGTAATTTTTGAATTTCCCCTTGCTTTGATAATCTATCAATACCATGGTGACGCAATAATCCATTTTGGTGTTCTACAATGTTTGCCGTTTCAATATCTGCCATAATATTTATGAAGTTTGACAACTGAAGCTGAAAACCTTTAGGTACTTCCTATTTGCTTCCGAACCACAGAATCCTTTAAATGGCATACTATTGATGTATGCAGCCCATGCTGGTCTTCTTCTTCTTCTACTTGACATTACATCCTCACTGGGACAGAGCCTGCTTCTCAGCTTAGTGTTCAATGAGCACTTCCATAGTTATTACCTGAGCGCTTGCATTGCCAAAGTTGCTATTTTCACATTCGTTAATTATGTGGCAAGTGCAATCAAACTCTATGCCCAGGGAAGTCTGGGAAGGGCTTTGTAGTCGTGGACTCTAACCACTTGGCTAAGGAAGGCCCCTGCTGGTATTACTCGCAAATGAGGGATTCCACGGAGGCATGCAAGTCGATTCTGATCGACCATTTCAAAAATATCTGAAACTTTGCACAGTTTTTCAGTTCCATCTAACTCGTCATTTTCCGATATCAAATCTTCAAGTTGAGTCACGACTAACTTTTCAAAAGGGTGTTTGTGAAAATGGTTCAAAAATATTCAAAAAGCTGCACAGCAAAAACGGTTCGTTCGATTGTTAGACAACTAAAGAAACAAAGTTAGACAACTAAATAAAGATTCCAAAAAAATACACACAGTAAAAAAAAAAGTTTTTTTGCATTAAAAAACATCATTTTTGTCACAAAAACTCAAATATCTCAAAACCCTATCGGAATACCAACGTAATTTTTTGAGGGAAAACGGTCCATTATATTAGCTATCTACCATACAAATTTGGTGATGGCCAATAAACAAAAAAGTTATGACATTTCAAATATTTCACAAATTTGACACATAGTGAAAAAAAAATTTTTTTTTCATTGTTAATTTTTTTAGGACCGCAGTTTGTTGCTGAATTTTTTGTTAAGGGTACCACATGAGGTTAACAAGTTGTTTTCATGATATTTTATTTAATTATTCATAACTATTATAGCATCTATTAGAAAGTTAGACGCGATCCAGTGTTGTGATCTAAAGTCTTGATAGTGTCATATTTTTTATTGTACGTAACTGAAGAAAAATTCTCTCAATCGTGTTGAAACTTGATAAAAGAAACCTATAAGAAATCTAATATTGAAGACAAAAGCTACAAAACAAGTTTTCTATACAGGTATACGACTAGTTTACCTGTAAAAAGTTTACCTCGTAGAGAACAAGGCGGGTCTATACCCAGGTGATCTAGTATACGTAAAGCAGTTCGGTTTTCTCGGCGCTGGTTTTCTCCACAAAGTTAAAATCTGATTACACCTGGGTATAGACCCGCCTTGGTAGAGGATAGACTTTGTTAATCATATTTGGGAGAAAGCGAGTAACTTCAACAACATCAAAAACATGATAGGTACATACCATGAACATACTCACGAAAAAGCTAAAAATATACTACCACTATTTAAGATTTAATTGTAAAATTTTTCTTCAGTCAAGCAAACGACACCAAACTAGTCAGTAAAAACTTAAAAGTGATTTTGTTTATTGAAATCTAACGAGCAACATGAGTAGTCGCTTTCTCAACTGTTGCAGGCCGTTTGCAGAAAAAAAAGTGTTCGAAAGAGCTACGAAATCTCACCGAAAGCACCATAGATAAACTGAAAGCGGCTGGTTATGCTCCAATGTCTACATTGAATACAAATTTACGCATTTGTACGTCCTGCCGTTTAAACGTTGACAAACGGGCAATCTGTACATCATCGGTGGATCAGGTTGCAGGAAGTTCGAAAACAACAACAACTGAGGAATTACTAGATGCACCGACAACAACTGAGGAGTTACCAGAAGTACCAAGTGCAGATAGTCTTGCCACCATCAGCGACATCTGTTTCAACAAATCAATCAGAAGATGAGTGCATCCAGAAGGTCAACATTGAACGCTTCAACGAAGGGATAGCTGGAATAAAAGTGACTCCGATTAAATGGACGAAGATGGGTTACGTCAATTATCCGGAGAAAAAATACCGTGAAATCAACGAAGCTGTACGAAGAAACCTCTTCAAATTAGGACCTGAGGATGTGGAAAATACAGACTACGATGAGGTAATTATGAATATGAAGGAAAGGTTCTCGAATCTAGCCACGACAAGGAAAGAAAAATTATTGATTTTGTCGATGCTGCCAAGCTCGTGGTCTATTCAAGACGCCATTGATGAGTTCAAAACCAATAGAAATACAGCAAAAGTGGCAAAACAATTCAAAAATAACTGTCTTGCAACCAAAAATGCTAGGTCGAGTACTTCATTAACAGATGAGACAAAAGAAAAAATAATTCAATATTTTGAAGACGATGAAGTAAGTAGAGCTATGCCTGGCCAAAAAGATTATGTATCTGTAAAAAAAGATGGAAAGCGTCAAGCAACCCAAAAACGATTAATGATGACTACTTTGAAAGAAGAGTATACACGCTTCAAGGAAATTAACGAAAATATTAAGGTAGGTTTTTCCTCATTTGCAAGCCTTCGTCCAAGGCAATGCAAGCTTCTATCCAATTCAGGAACACATAATGTTTGTGTGTGCACAACACACGAAAATATTAACCTAATCTTACATAGTTTGAAAAGAATCAATTTATCAAAGGATATTAAAATGTTAACTGGTAGTCTTTTGTGTGAAAATACAGCATCAAATTGCTATCTACGATCTTGTTCGGATTGTCCAGATTCTTCATCATTGGAAAATACTTTATTCGCTGAGTTTGAAGAAAATTATATTGATCAGTTATCATTTGAGCAATGGGTGACCACGGATAGGTGTTGTCGTATTCTTTCAAAATAAATAAACTATTTTTTTTTTTCAATGGCAACATCAGCCGTTTTTTTTCTCTCTATTTTCACATCACGTACAAACACAAACCGTTCGCGTCAAAAATCGTTATTGGACTGACGATGATGCGCACCGACGCCGACCACTGAAGCACTCCCGAAAGCGCTCTCTCTTTTCCTCCTTTATCTCGTTTCGTTCCATTCACCATTATTCGCTACCTGTCGCCACGATTCAAACGACGCTGAAGAGCGTCCATTCAGCATAACCATTCTGCCTTCGTATCCGTGTGCATTGTCAGCTTGCATTCTCGTGTTCTATTCGGTCATTTGCACTTGAAACGAACTTCCGTTTGGAAATTACGATTACACTGATAAAAATCTTCTAACGATTACATCATGATAAGTTTTTTTGTTTTATTTATAAACTGAATTATGTTTTGGTGTTCGTATACATATTTTTTTTTAACTTACTCTATAATACTACAGGTGTGACCTAGAAACTATTGTAAAACCTGTAGATGAGTTTGTGTCATTTTTTTGCTTGAAATTAGAAAGTTTAATTCCTCACGACTTTATTAAAACAGAGCAATCTCGCTTTTTAAAAAATACGAAAAATACATTACAAGATGGTGAATTTTTAGTCATTTGTGATTTTTCTGAAAACTATAGCTTTGTATTGCAAGATGAAGTGCAGTCCCATCACTGGAACGTACAACAAGCTACAATTCATCCATTCGTTATTTATTTCAATGGAAGTACGCTAATTGAACATTTTAGTTTTATTGTAATTTCCGAAGATTTAAGACACGACTCAGTATCTGTAAATTTGTTCATTGCCAAAATGATTAACTTTTTACGCGTTGATAAGGATAAAGAAATCAGAAAGATATATTTCATGTCTGATGGAGCAGTATCGCAGTACAAAAACCGTAAGAATTTTTCGAGCCTATGTCAATTTAAATCAAAGTACGGAATTGATGCAGAATGGCATTTCTTTGCTACGTCACATGGCAAGGGATTATCACAGAAGGCCGAATCACAAAAGGCCGAATCACAGAAGGCCGAATCACAAAAGGCCGAATACCTTCTAGCCTACCACAAAAGGCCGAATGCACAGAAGGCCGAATCACAAAAGGCCGAATCACAGAAGGCCGAATCACAGAAGGCCGAATCACAAAAGGCCGAATCACAAAAGGCCGAATCACAAAAGGCCGAATCACAAAAGGCCGAATCACAAAAGGCCGAATCACACAAGGCCGAATCACAAAAAGCCAAATCACAAAACAAAGCTTGGATATGAAAAGAACAAGTCCATGCTTTGTTAAATGCAGTCATGTCAGTAAACAGTGCAAAACTTACATGCGGCGAAGCCACATTGAGGATAGAGGAACTGAGGCGGCAGAAGGCCGCCGAAGTCTCCGATATCCGATGGTTGTGTATAGCATCTATTCGGTGTCATGCAAATAGCAAATCCAGGCGTTTGCCCGGTATAATGCAAACAGAGGATGTTTTTCCATTTTTAGGTCCGACGAGCGACAGCGAGTTCGGACAGCAAGCGTTTGCCCGGTATAATGCCAACATAGTCTTTTACGCAACAAGTAGGAGAATGATTGCTGAGATAGGGTATAACAAGTGTTTAAGTGATCATAAGAATACTAAGTTTACAAAGAATACTTTTAACCGTACAGTGCCGTTCGATTTTGACTCGGTTTGAATTTGGCAACACGGAAATCCATGTACACAAAAATGGATCATGGTCAGTCACAAATCATGTCAATCTCAATGTTTCTGTGGGCCTTAAGGCTTACCATATTCAAAATAGGTAAATTTAATTTGTGGGGCCTTCCTTAGCCGAGTGGTTAGAGTCCGCGGCTACAAAGCAAAGCCATGCTGAAGGTGTCTGGGTTCAATTCCCGGTCGGTCCAGGATCTTTTCGTAATGGAAATTTCCTTGACTTCCCTGGGCATAAAGTATCATCGTACCTGCCACACGATATACGAATGCGAAAATGGAAACTTTGGCAAAGAAAGCTCTCAGTTAACAACTGTGGAATTGCTCATTGAACACTAAGCTGAGAAGCAGGCTTTGTCCCTGTGAGCCAAGAAGCCAAGAAGAAGAAGAAGAAATTTAATTTGTGATCATTATTACGGTGATACAAGTTTTAATAAAAACAATTATTAAATTTTGGAACGGTTCAATTTTGGCAACATGAAAATTTTTGACATGTTGCCAAAATCGAACAGGCACTGTATACCCTTCCAGTTTTCGCGAGGTTTTTACACTTATTGTTGCGCGCCTACTTAAGCTTCAATTATAGAATTTATTTTGGGTGTGTCAGCTAAGAATAGACCAGTTGACACACCCAAAAACACTAACCATACACTCTTATTCAGCTAGTAATGTTACTTGAGCGTCTTGTCCTGCTAACTCTACTGTAAAAATGTCCATAATATTGTAGAAAAATGTTGTAACACTTAAATGTTTTGTGCCAGTCTAAGAATATTCCTTTTTTGTTCGTAATCAAAAGAACAGCAAGCTTTCAGAGTAGCTTTTGTGCCCGATGATTTAAGCTTAAGTAAGTGTTGCGCACGGTGCATAACCAAAGGCAAACGAACTAGACTCTTAAGAAACAATCGATAAGTTATGGAATTTTCCGCAAATTAACTTGTACCTGGTCCTTTGAATTTAGAAAATCCACCAATCGGGAAAAGCGGATCAGTGGAAAGTTTTTAGATTATTTTGAGTCCCCCAGAGCTGACCAATAAAAAAGATCGTACAAAATAGACTGTACATGATAAGGTGGAAATTGCGTCGTAGCTTTAAGGCTCGAACAAATTTATTGCGCTCGTTCCATTTTATTCTGGTGGAGTTCGTTCAAGTGAAAAGATCATTTTCCAAGTCAGTGAAGCTTTTATCGAAAAGTGAAGCCATAGTTCCAAAGTGAACTTTACTATAAATTTGTGAACTTTTATCCGAATTCGAAGTAAGTTCGCGAGTTTCAGTAACTACTCGAATAATTTGAATAATCGTGTTTTTCAGTTTGAATTTACAGAGTCGGATAGTTTGACCTGTAATAGATAATTATTGCCAGTGAGTGATTTATTGTGACCATTCAGGTAAGCCTTTGGTGGAGAATAATTATTGAACTTTAGTTAGTGAAAATTATCACGTTGTGTAGGCATCGTCCAGCCCATCCAACGTGGGCAGCTTGTCCAGGCTGGTGCAAATTGTCCCTGGATTGTCCTGAGTCACTTCGAGTCCACGTGATCGGGAATCGCCCACGTGTTCCAATAGGTGTTCCGACTACGGAGTTCCTTCCTGTGTCTAGCCGAAGACTGTTCCGACTAGTGGGCCATTGTGGGTGGAAAATCTCGTCCAACAAGCGTTCCCCCGAATCGATAAGCTCAGACGTGAGCTTGTGCCCAAGCGTGTGCTCGAGTCGCCGATCTGTAATCGAGTAGAATTATCGACGATTGGACTCGTTTCGCCAAAGCGTGAGGCGTAGAGCAACAACAACCCGCTCTAACTCCACCAACCGCCAGGGACGCCTCTACCCTGAAGATCGTGCCCACGCGCGAGTCTACCGTATAGCACACGTTCCAATTAGAATCCGACGAAGCTCTCCTGCCGTCGAGGGACGATCAAGCCATCGCCGTTGGAGCACCACGCCGATGCAGTTAAGGTCAGATCCACACTAGCTTTTGAACAGATTGATTGTATCCGCAAATTGTATATATAGAATAAGCTAAATGAGTTAAATGCGTGACGTCACCAGACAAGTTACTAGGTTTTATTTGAATGTTCGCAATAAATTGAGAGCTTGCATACGTTTTGAATAGGTCCTATGCAAATAACTCTCTAAATTCATTTTTTTTTAAATAAATTCGTTTAAATTGACTTTGTTTCATAATATTTATTTCGAGTTCGGATTGAAAACGACTCTACCATTCTTTTACGTTTATTTTTTGTAAATATCTAGATTTGTTGGTTCCTTAAGTTAAGACTTTTTCTGCCGCTCAGTTCTGGTTGACTTTTTCTTTTCTTTTTGGTTTAGGTTTCCGGTTTTCAGTTGGTTTGTAGTTAAATTTCCGTTCATTTGTCCTTTCGTGTGTGCCATTTTGGAGAGTTTTCGCTTCTGCATTGAACTATTTGCGACCTGCCCTGAGAAGGGTGGTCTCATACCGGGCTTAGACAGAGTGACGGTCCTTCGGAAGTCGAAGGTGGTGCTAAAGCCGTTGCTTGAGGAGCAGAGTAGAACGTTACATTTTGGCGCCCAACGTGGGGCCTTCGAAAAGCAATAGTTTCACATTTCAAATTAAATTAATTATTTTTCTTTGACTGGCTTTGTACATATTAAATTGAATTCATTGCTTAATTGAACTCTTACATAGTATATTCAGTTACTTTTCAACCTATTCTGTCAATTTCATTTAGTTTCTTCAGTACCTGCGCGGCTAGGTTTAATTTTGATTGATAATTTCGGTAATTAGTGATTAAGTTCGGTCGGTTATTAGTTTTGGTTTTCGGTTATTAGTTTCGGTTATAAGTATTATCGGTTTAGTGTAAAATTTTCAGTGAATTGGTTTGAACTTGTTAAAAAAAATCTTTAATTTAAGTTTTTCTTCATTTGAATTGAATTTTGGTTTGTTTGACAATGGAGTGGTATAAAATAAACGCTTGTTACTTGGACGAAAGTGAACTTAATTATGAACTTTTGTTACGTGACTATTCTACGCGAGGATCGCTCGAAGAACGTAGACGAGATCTCCGTGCGTTACTTCGTGATCCACAATCGGAACGATTAGTGCGAGTAACGGAGCACATGATGGTTGATGACCTCTGCACAGTACCAAGGAAGTTGAAGGAGATTGCGGACATTCTGTTTCGTGGATCTGATCCTTCATGCCTTTCTCGCTTGGTGCACTACCACCAAAGGATTCGACGCTACCAGCCTCGTACTCGTCGTCAGCAAGAAGATGTGCAGTACTTGCTCGATCTGATTGCAAGGATAACCATGCATTATTATGGCCTTAACTTTGACGATACAGTGCGTTCAGTACCAATTGCTGAATCCACAGTTCGGGTACCTCGGTCAGACGAAAATACCGCAGGTGCACCGTTCAGTGTGATCATTGGACCTCAATCCATTTCCGAAAATACCGCTGTTGAACATGAGATTACACAGCGTAATCGAGAGTCTCCCTGGTTGATGACCTGGAATGAGGCAGAAGAAGCGGTTGGAGGAAACATGGAACGATCGGATGATACGACGGGTGTGATACCAGCACTTGTTGAAAATCTTTTGAATTTTCGGAACCAGGATCGAACACAGACCACCGGAGCGGTTCCGCATCAAGCAAATCCATCGGATGCCTCCCTAGAGCAGTGTGGTAATCCTTCCTCAATAGCACATGGAGATGGTCCTACCTTTGACCATGCACCGAATGACCACGGAGTGCAGACTGGAGCGGTAACTGAACCAAACGTGTTCCGTCCGACAATTCCATTGCGGGGAATGTCGGCGACTATCGATCGTTCAAGGTCTGGTTGTTCGACGCCAGTTCCGAACCCTATCCGGTCTAGTCCGGTATCCAATGCCGTACCTGAAAATATAAATTTGCAGAATAATGAGTATGTCCATATATCCGAGATTTCAACGTACGTCCAGAGATGCTTCGATCAGTTGGTTCGCCAGAGGTTCTCAACGGTTCGGTTGGACCCAGCCGTTGATGCACTTTCGAACAATCTGGCCGAAATGAATTTCCATCCTCGGACTCAAGCTCTACGTGACAATCGGAATACCAGTGTGAATCAGACATTCAGATTCCCTGATCCTTCGCCACCGTTGCAGTTATCTGGTCCTACTTTGGAACAACGTAGTACCCCTGTGCCAAATCCAAGTGGTTGGAATACGATGCATTCAACTAATAGACCAAGAAATGATTTCCGATCCGCAGCTAACTCTGGTGCAGGAAACGTCACGTTTGCTCCGATGAACCAGATGAATTCTGGCAGGTCGTCTACAAGCGTTTACCCCAGGCGTTTGCCGCATCAGCAGTGCAGCATAATAGAGAAGTGGCCGAAGTTCACTGGCGATACCAATTCGGTCCCTGTCACGGATTTTCTGCGACAAATAGACATTTTGTGTAGATCGTATGATATTACAAAACCAGAGTTACGAATGCACGCCCACCTACTTTTCAAAGATGGCGCGTACGTATGGTACACAACGTATGAGGAAAAGTTTACGTCGTGGGAAATTTTAGAATCTTATCTTAAGATGCGGTATGACAATCCCAACCGGGATCGCATAATTCGCGAAGAAATGCGTGCAAGAAAACAAAGACCTACGGAGTTATTCAGCGCCTATCTTACGGAGATGGAAATGCTAGCCCAAAGAATGATGAAAAAGATGACTGAAGCTGAGAAGTTTGAAGTCATTGTGGAAAATATGAAGCAATCGTACAAACGTCGACTTGCGTTAGAACCAATTCACTCGATTGAGCATCTGGCGCAATTATGCTTCAAATTTGACGCTCTCGAGTCGAATTTGTACTCAACTGCAGCACATTCGAGGCCAGCAATCAATCAACTAGATTGTGACGAGAATTACGAAGATGAACAACGTGAACTTGAGGAGACGGAAGAATTGAACGCTCTTAAGGCGAGACTCAATAAACGGTTTCCAGTGACCAAGCAAACCCCCGGAGATAACAAGGATAAAACTAAGCAAACGATGTGTTGGAATTGTCAAGGCGTTGGTCACATGTGGCGAGAATGCGATAGAAGAAAGACTATCTTCTGTCACATCTGTGGATTAGCCGATACTACGGCCTATAGGTGTCCAAACAAACACGAGTTAGGCCAAAAAGAGGAATTGCCAAAAAACGAGTAGGCGTGGGCAATTCTGGGAATCCATGCCCTCAACGCAACGATCCAGAGGTTCCCAAACCCTTCTATAACATCTTCAATAATGTTCATCAAATCAACACAAAGTTTCATCGTTGTCCACACTTGAAAGTCAAGATACTCTCAGAAGAAATCGAAGGCCTTGCAGATACTGGCGCAAGCCTAACGATAATTAGTTCGGTTGACTTAGTTAACAAATTAGGTTTGAAAATTCATCCGATAGCTGTTAAAATCTCGACAGCTGACGGTACAGCATACCGATGTCTAGGCTTCGTCAATGCACCTTTCACATATCAGGACAAAACTCATGTGATTCAGACAGTTATTGTTCCAGAAGTTTCAAAATGCTTGATATTGGGCGTGGACTTCTTGAATAAATTTGGATTTCGACTTCTTCCTCCATCTCCAGCAACAGTAGCAGGAGGTCAAGATGAAACAAGTAGTTCAAACACCATGCCATTTGCAGATGACTACTTTGGAGATCGCAGTAAAGAAGTTTGCTTCCAGATCGTGCCTAGTTCGGATAATAATTTGTCAGATCCTACGGAAAACATCGATGAGAGTTTGGAGATGCCAACCGTAGAATTACCACAGAAGACCTTTGAAACCTTAGATGACCTAAGTACAGAACATCTCCTTTCGGACATGGAAAGAAAAGCCTTGTTTGAAGCGATCAAGCAGTTACCAGAAACTCATGAAGGCAGCTTGGGTAGGACGCAGTTGATACAGCACCGTATTGATCTGTTACCAGATGCCAAACCCAAACGTATTGCATATTATCGCTGGTCACCTAATGTCGAAAGTGTCATCGATGCCGAAGTGGAACGAATGGAAAAGTTAGGAGTTATTGAGGAGTGCCATGGTCCAGTTGATTTCCTCAATCCGCTTTTACCCATAAAAAAGGCAAACGGTAAATGGCGTATATGCCTGGACTCCCGCAGGCTGAATCAATGTACCAAGAAAGATGACTTTCCATTCCCGAACATGATGGGAATTCTCCAGAGAATTCCCAAATCAAAATACTTTTCGGTGATTGACTTGTCGGAGTCATACTACCAAGTGCCGCTCGAGGCTTCAGCGAAGGACAAGACTGCGTTCCGTACGAACAAAGGTTTATACCGATATACTGTCATGCCATTCGGGTTGACAAACGCCCCAGCAACCATGGCCCGATTGATGACGCGTGTATTAGGTCATGATTTAGAGCCATATGTATACGTTTATTTGGACGATATTATTATCGTGTCCAACAGTATCGACGAGCATATAAGGCTTATTCAGATCGTGGCAGAGAGACTACGTAGAGCAGGATTAACGATAAACCTCCAAAAAAGCAAGTTCTGCCAAAAGAAGATCAAATATCTAGGCTACGTATTATCGGAAGAAGGTCTGTCCATGGACGTAAGCAAAATTCAACCGGTTCTCGATTACCCAGCTCCGAAAACGGTTAAAGATATTCGCCGGTTATTAGGACTTGCCGGATTTTATCAGAAATTCTTGCCAAACTATTCGGAGATTACAACCCCTATTACGAATCTGCTGAGAAAGGGAATGAAAAAGTTTCAGTGGACTGAAGAGGCAGACGCTGCTCTCCAAAAACTTAAAACGGCCTTAGTATCTGCTCCCATATTGGCAAATGCAGATTTTTCATTGCCATTCATAATTGAGACTGACAGCTCTGACTTGGCTGTAGGCGCAGTGCTAGCTCAAGTTCATGACGGAGTACGCAAACCTATTGCGTACTACTCCAAAAAACTTTCGAGTACTCAGCGACGCTATAGTGCCACAGAGCGTGAATGCCTTGCAGTTCTCTTGAGCATTGAAAACTTTAAACATTTCATTGAAGGGTCGCAATTCATCATCCAAACTGACGCGATGAGTCTAACGTTCCTAAAGACTATGTCCATCGAGAGTAAGTCTCCAAGAATTGCTCGATGGGCGTTAAAACTCTCAAAATACGACATGCTCTTGCAGTATAAGAAAGGGAGCGACAACGTACCTGCCGATGCACTCTCTCGTGCAGTTAACACTATTGATGTGACTTCTAGTTCGGACCCGTACATCACCCAACTAATGAAGATGATTCAAACCGTACCCGAACGTTATCCCGATTTTCGTATATCAGACGGAAAGGTCTATAAATATATAATTGGTTCTACTGTATCTGAAGATCCATCCTTCCGCTGGAAATACGTTGTTCCAGTTGTTGAAAGGAGAGACATCATCAGAAGAATTCACAGCGAAGCCCACCTAGGGTTCGTCAAGACACTTTCCAAAATTCGCGAAAGGCATTATTGGCCACGCTTAGCTTCAGACGTTAAGCGGTTTTGCAGCCAATGCGAGATATGCCGTGAATCAAAAACACCTAACATTAACGTTCAACCAATTTGCGGAAAGCCCAAGCATTGTTCTCGCCCTTGGGAACTAATATCAATGGACTTCTTAGGCCCGTATCCAAGGTCCAAGAGAGGTTACGTTTGGTTGCTTGTGGTTAGCGACTTTTTCTCAAAATTCGTCATGGTACAATGCTTGCGTTCTGCGACAGCTGCGTCAACTTGCAATTTCGTTGAGAATACGATCTTCAATGTATTCGGCGCACCATCAATTTGCATTACAGATAATGCAACAGTTTTCAAATCTGAGCTGTTCCAGAAAATGTTGCAAAGATTCTCCGTGACCCATTGGCCTCTGTCCGTCTACCACCCCAGCCCTAATCCGGCTGAGCGTGTCAATAGAGTCCTCGTGACAGCCATAAGATGCTCGTTGAACAGAGAAAAAGACCACCGCGATTGGGATAAGGATGTACACCAAATCGCGAAAGCTATACGGACTAATGTTCACGAAAGTACGGGTTTCAGCCCCTACTTCCTTAATTTTGGGCGAAATATGATAAGTTCTGGTAGTGAGTACGAAGCCCTGCGAGAAAGCGAATCACCTAAAAGTCCCCAAGAAGTCAGCAAAGACATGGAACTTCTTTACAGCAAAGTTAAGGAAAACTTGCTTAAGGCGTACCAAAAGTACAGCCATCCATATAACTTGCGTGCTAATCGGAAACACCAGTTCGAGAAAGGAGACGTGGTGTACAAGAAGACCATGTATCTCTCAGACAAGTCTCGAAATTTCGTAGGCAAGTTTGCTAACAAATTCGAGAAAGTTCGCGTGAAAGAAGTCGTTGGTACGAACACCTACGTCTTAGAACGTCTGGATGGCCAACGAATAGCAGGAAGCTATCACGGGTCATTCTTGAAACGAGTGTAAAACGTAAAGCTATGTCGGTCCTTCGCGAGAAGGTACATAAACAACGAAACTATTACTGAAAATACTCAATGAGGTTCCTAAACTACGTCCAATGTTCGAGATGTCAGCTAGTTCTGTTTCCTCACATTGTCGACTAAAAATATTCTGTCCAAAAACACAAGCTATGACTGCATTACGGCCGCGTAATGCATATACTACTTCAAATCTAAAATACACATCTGTGGTGCAACGATGCAGTCCGATCTGAGACGTCCAAGTGTTCCCTCGATCGTTAACGAACTGATAAGCACTAGAAAACAACAAGCTATGACGGTGCATCCTAATTGGCACATAAACCAAAAGTCTGCAATGAAACACTCTTTGAGGTGAAAAATCCATATTTCCGATGTTCGAGAAGTCACCATAAATGTTTCCTCACATCGTAGAGCACTTTCATGCAGTTGCATAAGTCGAACAAACCTAGAACAGATATCCAATTAGAATCTTGCTTATATCGTTTCGTTTATGTTTGTGTTGAGCTGTGTTGCATTGCTTGCAACTTATATAGGTCAATGATGCACTTCGTTGACCTTGACCCAAATCGAATAATTTCAATTTGTTTACAAATTGCAATAGCCCGGAATCACAAAATCTGTTCAATTTCCTTTAATTATCTACAACCATAGATTTCATCCACAGTTCACTCCATAGTTAGTAGAGAGTCGTTTCACAGTAGTTTCCGTCGTCGAATCGCAGTTTCAGTCCTTAATTTTGAAGAAATTATGTAGAATTATGTCGTTTTTCTTTATTTGCACCGCCTGCACCGTTTTCCCACCGGTGTAGCAAAACTTGCACCCAAACCGTTCTTTTATTCCGCAGGTAGTACACCGTTTCTGCACTCGATCGTAAACGGTGCAGTAAATTCTACACCCTGATCGAGTTGGGTGTAGCAGGTACTGCACTCTTTTTACCAATACATGCATGATGCTTAGCTGTCAGTGATATTTGTGTTTTGATCGCTTTGGTAGGTTTTGTTGTTTTCGCTGTCGAGCAAGTGATATCGTTTTCAGTTTTCGGTCATTATTGAGTGCGTGGATAAAATGGATTTGATCAGGAATTTGATTGAATCATCTGATTCAGAAGGAGACGAGGAAATGTTCCTTGCATTTTTTCAAATAAACGGTACCACAAGAAATGAAAAATCGCGCGCTGAAAATTTTATGAGTACGATTGATCGATACAATGATGAAGAGGTATGTTTTATTGGTATGCTTTTTAGCTTACATAACAAAAGCTTTGTTTTTTTAGTTTCGCAACAATTTCCGATTAACGAGGAGTACAGCAGAACTTCTTATTTGTAAATTTGAAAATTCTGTATTTTACAAAGAAGCAGAAGGACGGGGCAGAAGTAGTCTATGTGCAAAAAAACAAATGCTTTCTTTTTTATGGTGAGTTTAATTAATTTATGTTTAATTATCAAACATAAAACTAATAACACATTGTTGTTTAGGTTCTGTGCAAATAAAAACTCCTATAGAGAGATTTGTAATTTGTTCGACATGTCGGAGTCAACATTTTTTCGACACACGGAATCTATCCTAGATTTCTTCCATGATATATCTAGGGAATACATAAAAATGCCCATGACTGATGCAGAAAAAGCGAACGTCGCGAACGAATTCGAAAAGGTATACGGATTTTTTATACAATAATGTTGTTGTTATTTATAAACAGTTATTAATTTTATTTTGGATAATGCATGAATGATGCCATTAAACCATCTTATTAACTCTTACAGCTCGCCGGATTTAAAAACGTTATCGGTTGCATCGATGGAAGTTATATTAATGTTCGAAAACCAGCAAACAAAATTCGCTCCACATATATCAATAGGCATGAATTGGTATCTCTAACACTGCAGGGTATATGTGATGCCGATAAAAGGTTCCTTGACGTCTTTTTGGGCCCACCTAGCAAAATTCATGATTCGAGAATTTTTAGCATGTCCCCGATAAGCCAAAAATTGCCAACGATATGCCAACAAAGTTATCATATCCTAGGAGACGCAGCTTATCCTATTCGTGAGCATCTATTAACTCCTTTTAGGGATTATGGTAACCTGTCAAATAGGCAAAAAAAGTATAACAAACGTCATTGTCAAACACGAGTTAAAATAGAAAATTGTTTTCAATTATTGAAACAACGTTTTAGACAACTTATGCGTCTAGATTTTTTTACTGTTAAAAAAATGTGTAAATTTATAATGGCATGTTGTGTTCTACATAACATATGCATCGATCAAAACGACTTATTTTTAACAACCAACGAAGAAAACAATGAAGACGTAGATAATTCTCAAGACAATGTAAGAATAAATAATTATCAAGAATGTAATACAAGAGACAATATTTTAAAAAGGCTAGGAGAGATGAAAAGAAACACTATTGTAAACACTTTTACATAAATGACGAAAATAAAAAGCTAAATAGTTGAATAAGAGAAAATTGATTGTGTATTTTAAAATCTAGGCATCAAAGCATATTTGTCAGTTAAACATTAACATTATTCATTTATCTGCTATACGTTGCAACAGTTGAGTTATTGTATCCAACTTTTCCATGCGCTCCCTATGCCTCTCCTGTTTCTCCTCTTGGGCTTTAGCGAAAGCCTCCAGCATTTTTTCCTGCAATAGGTGACTTCTGCTTCCTCCTTTATTTTTCGTTGGCTTAGGCGAGGGTGATTGTGATGGAGTCACAGATCCTGACGATGGCGTACTTTTTTGAATCGTTTGATTTCGAAGACGTAATTTTAGTTTTCATCGAAGTGGTATCCATTTGCAATTCAGGTTCAATAGAGTCATCGATAGCCACGATTTCTTCGAATTCCGCATCGAACGGAGTGCTCGCAAAAGTGCTTCCTGAGGTCCGATTATTAGCTTTTGCAATTTGGCGTCTTCTCGAAACAGTTTTATAGCGATTCTCAACTTGTTTTGAACTGAACGACACACCACACTGCTCGAAAAGCTGGTCACGAATAAACTCCCACATCTTTTTCTTATTTTTGAAATCCTTTAGAGGACCAACATTATCTAAATTCTCCTTGTAAAGAGTTAGCATCATCTTCGTTTGCCCGTCTGACCACTCATGAGCTGTAGCCGATGGGGTGCTTTCAGGAGTGGTTTCTTGGAAATCTGTTGAACCGGGTGTGCTTGGAGTTTTTGCAGCTATTTCAAGCGGGAAAACCATAAAACTCCGCTACCAGACAATATCTAACTTTCACTGTTTCGTCCACTAAAATAAACATAAATGTGTAACTTTAATACGAAAAATATTTCAATATACGCACCATATTTGTTTCTCAAAAAAATATATTCCTCTTCGTACAGAAGACAATTATTTTCATCAACCATTGGAGCATAGTCCTCGAGAGATATGTCTTTTGCCATTGCACAAACCTACTACAAAAACTATTCGAAACACAAATGAGTCTAAAATTTCCAAACATCAAAAGCAGACCAACTACAAAAGCAACGGTCGTTTTGTTTATTCTTGATGAATGACATTTGTTTTGGTTGTCGCCTTCACTAACACCATCATACGCTGTCAAAATATTGCACCGAAACCGTTCTATTTTCCGGTGTCAATTGTTACACTCGCGCGGTGCACCGTCGGGAATAATCGAAAACGACATTAGTTTACCTCCATTCCATCAGCACAGCTCGCGTTCGTTTTTTGTGTTGATCGATTTCGTGTTTCGGTTTTGACAGATCGTCAAAAAGCTTTCGTGTTAGAACCCGGTACTGAAAGTTCGGGATATGTGTGAAGCGTTTGTCGAGATGTTTATGCGTTCGTGATTCGTGTTTTTGCTATGACATTTTGAAATGAATGATTGCGGTTAATTAATTAATGAGTGATTTCGCGTATGATAAGTTATTAAGTAATCATGTATGTATATTTTCAGACCATTGTTCTGAAGTACGTTGGTTATTCGGAAGAAAATATGCTCAGACATTTCTGAGGGTAATTAGGTTTTAGTCAGTAATTCGTTAGTTGAAGATGCTCAGACATTTCTGAGGTAAATTCGGTTTTAGGTATTTTTTCAGACCATTGTTCTGAAGTACGTTGGTTATTCGGAAGAAAATATGCTCAGACATTTCTGAGGGTAATTCGGTTTTAGTCAGTAATTCGTTAGTTGAAGATGCTCAGACATTTCTGAGGTAAATTCGGTTTTAGGTATTAGTTTCTCAGACGTCTCTGAGGTCATTTCAGTTAAGATAAGTTGGTTGATTGAGTACGGTTGTTCGGAGAGAATGTGAGAGTTCAATATGGCATAGCAGAACCAATCATTTGTTTGTATTTATTTAGTTTACTAGTTCAGAAATCTTGTATGTTCTTCGATGTAGTTTGAATTAAAATAGAGTTTGATGTTTAATCTGTGAAATTAATAAAAATTTTGAAATTAATTTCAAAATTTTTATTATTATTAGTGTAGGCGAATATGTAACACTTAAATGTTTTGTGCCAGTCTAAGAATATTCCTTTTTTGTTCGTAATCAAAAGAACAGCAAGCTTTCAGAGTAGCTTTTGTGCCCGATGATTTAAGCTTAAGTAAGTGTTGCGCACGGTGCATAACCAAAGGCAAACGAACTAGACTCTTAAGAAACAATCGATAAGTTATGGAATTTTCCGCAAATTAACTTGTACCTGGTCCTTTTGAATTTAGAAAATCCACCAATCGGGAAAAGCGGATCAGTGGAAAGTTTTTAGATTATTTTGAGTCCCCCAGAGCTGACCAATAAAAAAGATCGTACAAAATAGACTGTACATGATAAGGTGGAAATTGCGTCGTAGCTTTAAGGCTCGAACAAATTTATTGCGCTCGTTCCATTTTATTCTGGTGGAGTTCGTTCAAGTGAAAAGATCATTTTCCAAGTCAGTGAAGCTTTTATCGAAAAGTGAAGCCATAGTTCCAAAGTGAACTTTACTATAAATTTGTGAACTTTTATCCGAATTCGAAGTAAGTTCGCGAGTTTCAGTAACTACTCGAATAATTTGAATAATCGTGTTTTTCAGTTTGAATTTACAGAGTCGGATAGTTTGACCTGTAATAGATAATTATTGCCAGTGAGTGATTTATTGTGACCATTCAGGTAAGCCTTTGGTGGAGAATAATTATTGAACTTTAGTTAGTGAAAATTATCACGTTGTGTAGGCATCGTCCAGCCCATCCAACGTGGGCAGCTTGTCCAGGCTGGTGCAAATTGTCCCTGGATTGTCCTGAGTCACTTCGAGTCCACGTGATCGGGAATCGCCCACGTGTTCCAATAGGTGTTCCGACTACGGAGTTCCTTCCTGTGTCTAGCCGAAGACTGTTCCGACTAGTGGGCCATTGTGGGTGGAAAATCTCGTCCAACAAGCGTTCCCCCGAATCGATAAGCTCAGACGTGAGCTTGTGCCCAAGCGTGTGCTCGAGTCGCCGATCTGTAATCGAGTAGAATTATCGACGATTGGACTCGTTTCGCCAAAGCGTGAGGCGTAGAGCAACAACAACCCGCTCTAACTCCACCAACCGCCAGGGACGCCTCTACCCTGAAGATCGTGCCCACGCGCGAGTCTACCGTATAGCACACGTTCCAATTAGAATCCGACGAAGCTCTCCTGCCGTCGAGGGACGATCAAGCCATCGCCGTTGGAGCACCACGCCGATGCAGTTAAGGTCAGATCCACACTAGCTTTTGAACAGATTGATTGTATCCGCAAATTGTATATATAGAATAAGCTAAATGAGTTAAATGCGTGACGTCACCAGACAAGTTACTAGGTTTTATTTGAATGTTCACAATAAATTGAGAGCTTGCATACGTTTTGAATAGGTCCTATGCAAATAACTCTCTAAATTCATTTTTTTTTAAATAAATTCGTTTAAATTGACTTTGTTTCATAATATTTATTTCGAGTTCGGATTGAAAACGACTCTACCATTCTTTTACGTTTATTTTTTGTAAATATCTAGATTTGTTGGTTCCTTAAGTTAAGACTTTTTCTGCCGCTCAGTTCTGGTTGACTTTTTCTTTTCTTTTTGGTTTAGGTTTCCGGTTTTCAGTTGGTTTGTAGTTAAATTTCCGTTCATTTGTCCTTTCGTGTGTGCCATTTTGGAGAGTTTTCGCTTCTGCATTGAACTATTTGCGACCTGCCCTGAGAAGGGTGGTCTCATACCGGGCTTAGACAGAGTGACGGTCCTTCGGAAGTCGAAGGTGGTGCTAAAGCCGTTGCTTGAGGAGCAGAGTAGAACGTTACAATGTGCTGAATGTTTGTGGCTTTCACTAAAATTTATTTTAAAATTTCGGCCTTCCGTGATTCGGCCTTCTGTGATTCGGCCTTTTGTGATTCGGCCTTCTGTGATTCGGCCTTTTGTGATTCGGCCTTTTGTGATTCGGCCTTTTGTGATTCGGCCTTTTGTGATTCGGCCTTTTGTGATTCGGCCTTTTGTGATTCGGCCTTCTGTGATTCGGCCTTTTGTGATTCGGCCTTTTGTATGTTTCGGCCTTCTGTGCTTTCGGCCTTTTGTGATTCGGCCTTATGTGATTCGGCCTTTTGTGATTCGGCCTTTTGTGGTAGACCCCATGGCAAAGGTCCTTGTGATGCTATTGGAGGAACCATAAAGCGCATGGCCACAAGAGCAAGTTTAGCCAAAGAACGTGAGCATCCAATTAAAACTGCAAAAGAACTATTTGATTGGGCGAATCGCAGAAAAGAAGAAGATTTAACAAAATTATCATTTTGTTTTACTACTACTGAAGAGTACGAATTAACGGCATCAGAGCTCAGCGAGCAATATAATATCGCGAAAACGATCCAAGGAACCCAAAAATTTCACTGTTTCATTCCATTGTCAGAAAATAAAATTAAAGCAAAACTATACTCGAACTGTACTGATAATGATGCAAAAGTGTTCGATATTGTAAAAAAATTGAATAACAATAAATAAATAAATAAGTATTAATAAAATGTTTTCATGATCTCATAACGCATACCCAAATCCAAAACTTTTAAAGTTTATATATAACATTTAGAAACTCATCGATCATACTCTAAAAAAAAATATCCTGGTAAAAAAAAATTTTATTTTCGTGTAATCTGTTAATTCATTTTAATTTATACATACAGTTCTGTTCATAATAATAGTAGTGAAAGCCGATTTTCATACAAAATGCTCAATTTTGACATGCTGTAACTTTGTTTCCATATTAGCAATCGGCATGAAATATTGGCAGTGAACTACAAATATACTCAATTTCATTATCACAAGATTTGAAAATTTTCACACTACCGGCTAAAAAGTTAAGCACCAGGTGAAATCGCTCAAAATAATAGTAGTTTTAATAATTTAAATATCTACTGTATTTTGAGTTTTTTAATTTTTCTTTATTCATCGTTTCAACTGTTTCCACCCAAGCTATAAATGTATAAACAATACATTTTTTTATAAAGTTGTTGCTGAACAAAAATTTACAAAAGAAAAACTACTATTATTTTGAGCGTTTTCACCTGGTGCTTAACTTTTTAGCCGGCAGTGTGAAATTTTTCAAATTTTGTGATAATGAAATTGAGTATAATTGTAGTTTACTGCCAAAATTTAATGCCGATTGCTCATAAGGAAACAAAGTTACAGCATGCCAAAGTTGAGCATTATGTATGAAAATTGGCTTTCACTACTATTATTCTGAATACAACTGTATATACATATACATATAATATTTATACATAAGGTACCGCGGGGCAAGTGGGTAAATGGGGTAAGTGAAAACAATTGATATATTTTACTGAATATGTGAATAAACGTTTTAAACTCATGCGTAAACCTTTGAGGTCATTGAGAACATTACGATAGGTAAGAGATTTCTGAGATTTGTCAGCCATTATTGCATAATAGAGTGAAAAATTGTTAACCTGTCAACTGTTACTCCGTAACAAGTTGGCGGCGTACAATCTTATTTTAATATTTTCAGTGGAAAAAAGTTGCGGAAAATAATTTCCTGTACCACTTCTTAGTTGTCCTCTGTGACAGTTTCAAACCGCAATAAAAAAAAGTTTTAGTATTAATTCGATGTAGACCTAAAAATAACTAAATTTAAACACCGTCAATTTTCTTATCAGGTGGGGCAAGTGAAAAGTTTATCGTTAGAGATTGAATTTGTGTTTTCTCTTTAAGCAGCCATAAGTAAACATGGTTCGCAATTATCATAGAAAAACATAACGTGCTGATAATTCAAGAAACACTATACTCAAGCGTTAAAAGCTATTAGAAATCATGGAAATTCTCTAAAAGATGTTGCCAAACATTACAATATCAATATGTCTACTTCGGGCAGCCAATTAAAAGGAAGACGTTGACTGAAAAGTTGCAATATTAGAGAACACACGGAAATCTTGTGGAATGTCTATGTAAAGCTAGTTCAAAACATAAAAATGGGATATAGGTCTATCCACATAAAAAAGACCCTAAATACGTTATTGAAGGATTCCGTTTGATTTCTCCCGAAGAGTTATCCGACGTCATATCCGACTTTCCCAAAAACAAATAACGAGCGGTGGAAATTCTACAAAGCAGAAATGCAATTGCTGTCCTATAATGTAAGAACTAACATTGGAAATGTTGCAGTTATAATGTTGTCGAATCATTTCAACTAACATAACTGAACAGAAGAAAATTGAAGTGATAAGAATAACATTTTCTTTGTTTACATGTTACTTATGTTATTGTTCATTGGGAAGCCTTAACAAGTGTTAAAGCTAATAGGAATCGTGAATATAACTGTTTGTTTTTGAATTTATTGTTCAAAACGGTAAACTTTTCACTTGCCCCACTTTTGGGGCAAGTGAAAAGTAAGGAGACATTTTTCAAAAACTTTTTCTGTATTTTTTTCTTCAATTTTTCATCAAAATCAATTTCAGCATGCTGCTTATATATGGTGGGAGTCAAGCTAAAAAATATACACAACCTTATTTGTTTCAATTTAAAGTCTCTAGAATTGGAAGAATCTCAACTATGCGAATTCCATTACCCGCTTGCCCCACGGTACCTTATACATAATATTTTTACATATAATATACATAATACTAATGAATACATGAAAACGACTTGTTTAATTGGTTGGGTGACAAAACGTCGAAAGACAAAATGTCGAATGCCAAAACGTCGAATGCCAAAACGTCGAAAGGACAAAACGTCGAAGGGACAAAACGTCGAATGGACAAAACGTCGAAAGACAAAATGTCGAATTCCAAAACGTCGAATGCCGAAGCGTCGAAGGGACAAAACGTCGAATGGATAAAACGTCTAAAGTGCAGAATGTCGAAAAGAAAAAAATACGAGTTTTTCTTGCAAAACGTTGACCTTGATTAATAAGAAAAGCGGAGATAATCAATAAAAATGTAGTTTCAAATCCAAACGCTTAACAATGTTTTAACAGTTAAGGCCGTGAAAAATACTTTTCTTCCGATGTTATCATCGTAATTTTGTAAGTTTTGGCTGGTCTTGCAAATTGAAAATATCCAAAACTTATTATTTAGTGTTTAAACGATTTGACTATAGCCGATCTCTATAAAAAATCATGCTGTCAAATGTATAGAAATCAATTGTATAGTACATATTAAAAAAATTCTGAAATGTTCCTGAAATGAAAATCCTGATGAAGAACATATGTTTTGGTAAAGCAAGTTATTAAATCGATTCAATGGTACCTATTCGATAAAAGAATGAGTATTTTTTCAAAGAATAAAGAATTCAATAATTATCAAAAGTTAAATAGTATATATGATAAAATTGATGTCAAAGGCTTCTTCAAAAAATGAGTGTGTTTCATAAAAATGAATAATTTATCAACCGATAGCTTAACCAGTAGCAAATCCAATTTACCTGCGAACAATTGCTAACTGGTACATCTATTTTTGAGAAGTTATTTAACCGTAAAATATCCACGAATAAAAAAAATTAAGACCCTTGGGGTCAACAATAATGTTTTAATAAAACCAAATAATCTATAGAAAAATTCTCACGCTCCTTATATACAAAACAGGTGTAATTCCCACATATCGAAACATATTGCTTTGGTGGAAATTAAAATTTAGTTCGCCCACGAATTGTAGAAAAAAGGAAAAATAAAAGCTCACCGGTGCGAGTTTAAACGGCTGGGGAAAGATGAAATGGCAAGGTATCATAGTGAAATTCCATGAAGATGAGAATGTTAGATACAGGAACACCAAACTACCAAACGAAATACACTTTTAGGGATGAAACACCTACTCAAATCTATAGAAATCATGTACAAAACTTTCTAATTTCATCTTGCCCGACCAGTTTTTAGTTGCCCCTGAGCACCTTACACTGTTCTTTAGATTCTCTTCATTAGCCGTTATGAGCATCCAAAGGTGCGGCGATTTTGCTTCCTAAAGTGCTTCACTGCTTCTTCTCTGGTCAGAAATGGATGTGAAATTGACATCTTACTGAAATTTTTTTCTCCATGCTAACTTTGATGAAAAGTGAAAATTTTGCTGTTTCAAACGCCGTTCGCATCGCAACCATTTTTTCCCTTAGCAACGCTAGTCCTGAAAAATAACTGCTTTCGACGTTTTGTCTCTTCGACGTTTTGTCCCTTTCGACGTTTTGGGATTCGACGTTTTGGCATTCGACGTTTTGGCTTTCGACGTTTTGTCTTTCGACGTTTTGTCTTTCGACGTTTTGTCCCTAATCCGTTTAATTCACGCAAGGCCCTTAACAATAAAATCAGCAACAAACTGCGGTTCCCGTAATAATTTACACCGAAAAAAAAAATTTTTTTTCTACTAAATGTGAAAATTGTGACAAATTTTTATGGTAGATAGCTAATATAATGGGATTATCACAAAAGGCCGAATCACAAAAGGCCGAATCACAGAAGGCCGAATCACAAAAGGCCGAATACATTCTAGCCTACCACAAAAGGCCGAATGCACAAGGCCGAATCACAGAAGGCCGAATCACAGAAGGCCGAATCACAAAAGGCCGAATCACAAAAGGCCGAATCACAAAAGGCCGAATCACAAAAGGCCGAATCACAAAAGGCCGAATCACAGAAGGCCGAATCACAAAAGGCCGAATCACAAAAGGCCGAATCACAAAAAGCTGAATCACAGAAGGCCAAATTAGAGTTACAATCCTAAAGAATAAAGCTTGGATATGAAAAGAACAAGTCCATGCTTTGTTAAATGCAGTCATGTCAGTAAACAGTGCAAAACTTACATGCGGCGAAGCCGCATTGAGGATAGAGGAACTGAGGCGGCAGAAGGCCGCCGAAGTCTCCGATATCCGAAGGTTGTGTATAGCATCTATTTGGTGTCATGCAAATAGCAAATCCAATTGCCCGGTATAATGCAAGCAGAGGATGTTTTTTCATTTTTAGGTCCGACGAGCGACAGCGAGTTCGGACAGCAAGCGTTTGCCCGGTATAATGCCAACATAGTCTTTTACGCAACAAGCAGGAGAATGATTGCTGCGATAGGGTATAACAAGTGTTTAAGGTGATTATAGAACGAAGCCACACCTCAAATTTTCAAGAGCACAAGACTTGTGAACCAAATAGCGCTCCGCAAATTTTATCCCATTTGTCACTACCAACAAGCAAGCAATTTGATTGATTTTCAACGCGAACTCTTGTCAGATTCTCCAGTCTTGTGCACTTTAAAATTCAAAGTTTGGCTTCGTTTTATAATCACCTTAAGTGATCATAAGAAAACTAAGTTTACGAAGAATACTTTTCATCGTACAGTGCCTGTTCGATTTTGACTCGGTTTGAATTTGGCAACACGGAAATCCATGTACACAAAAATGGATCATGGTCAGTCACAAATCCTGTCAATCTCAATGATTCTGTGGGCCTTCTTAAGGCTTACCATATTCAAAATAGGTAAATTTTATACGTCGATACAAGTTTTAATAAAAACAACCATTAAATTTAGGTAAGGGGTCGTACACAAATTATGTCACGCTCCAAGGGGGGGGGGGGAGGGGTCAACCCAAGCGTGACAAGCCTTACAAAAGTTTTGGAAGACTCATACAAAAAGTGTGACAAAAAGGGGGGGGGGGAGGTGGTCGAAAAATTTTAAATTTAGCGTGACATAATTTGTGTACTATCCCTAACATGAAAATTTTGCATGTTGCCAAAATCGAACAGGCACTGTATACCCTTCCAGTTTTCGCCAGGTTTTTACAATTATGTTGTACAAAATACAACAGTACCACTACTTAAGCTCCATCATAGAACGTTTTTTTGGGTGTGTCAGCTAAGAATAGACCAGCTGACACACCCAAAACCACTAACCATACACTCCGATTCAGCTAGTAATGTCACTTGTGCATCTTGTCCCGCTTACCCTACTGTAAAAATGTCCTTAAAATTGTAGAAAAATAAGGCTTTCCGTAAAATTTATTTTAATATTTCGGCCTTTTGTGATTCGGCCTTTTGTGATTCGGCCTTCTGTGATTCGGCCTTTTGTGATTCGGCCTTTTGTGATTCGGCCTTTTGTGATTCGGCCTTTTGTGATTCGGCCTTTTATGATTCGGCCTTCTGTGATTCGGCCTTCTGTGATTCGGCCTTCTGTGATTCGGCCTTCTGTGATTCGGCCTTCTGTGATTCGGCCTTCTGTGATTCGGCCTTTTGTATGATTCGGCCTTTTGTGCTTTCGGCCTTTTGTGATTCGGCCTTATGTGATTCGGCCTTTTGTGATTCGGCCTTTTGTGGTAGACCCAATATAATGGACCGTTTTTTCTCAAAAAATTACGTTGGTATTCCGATAGGGTTTTGAGATATTTGAGTTTTTGTGTCAAAACTTTGTTTCTTTAGTTGTCTAACAATCGAACGAACCGTTTTTGTTGTGCAGCTTTTTGAATATTTTTGAACCATTTTCACATACACCCTTTTGAAAAGTTAGTCGTGACTCAACTTGAAGATTTGATATCGGAAAATGACGATTTAGATGGAACTGGAAAACTGTGCAAAGTTTCAGCTCAATAGAAAAAAATGAATTAAAAAATTTACCAAATTTTGGTGCTGTTGCTTGGAATCACTCAAATATGTTGTTCATGATGTAAGAAATGCGTTTGAAATACTCTACTAAACTATTAATCAATGTATGAAGTTCTGGAGTCTAGATTATCCGCTCATATAAATAATATCGTTTTGTTCCTTTTACATTAAAAATATATTGTCCAAATCTTGAATATTGAAACTAAGATAAGCTGATACATTAAAAATAAAAATCTGTACTTTTTCAATTAGCTGGAATATACAGTATCGGACATATAAAATGCACCAAAGCCGTTTTCGAAATTAGATATGATTTTTCAGTGTGTTTTTTGAAAATTGTAACAACTTTAATTAAAAATTTAGTAAACAAAATTCAAAAAATGTTTTTTGCAAAAAAACATACGAAGTAAGAATAACTCTTTGCCTTTCGAATGCGGCTTGAAGAGTTTCAATTGGAGGTGTAATCACAGAGATATGGACAGAACACTTTTGTATGTTTTTGAGGGGGTGAACCCAAACTTTTGCACGGGAGTATACATACCCGGTTACCAATCGCTTTTAGGACTGAATCATAAGTTATGCAAGAAAATTGTAAAGAAAATTAGGTATGTCAGTAAATTTGAAGATTTCTGTGAATGATGCTACATCAGTGCTTTGATGAATCGATTCATGCCTGTTTGTGTCGTAAAATGGTAAATAAACTTGGTGGCGAATACCGGTACATCTAACCTAAATTGAAACTTTTCTATGGGTGCTACCCTAAGAGTCAATCGGTCAATCTATAAATTTGTTTTCGCGCTCAAGAAAAAAGCTCTGTAGAAAAATGTTAAATTGCGTTAACTTAGAGATGCCTACAGTGATTTGAAATTTGATACGGGTCGAAAAAACTTCTAGTGCTTGCCAACGTAAGCGGGTAAATGAGAATCGATAAAGGTATTTGGACCTTTTTTTGTTTAAAGCAGTTTGATGTTTTATTGGAATGATTTCAACGAATAACTAACAAGGGAAACTTATGAATTGTTCAACATTCACACAGTGAATAATTTACAGCTGTTCTTCTTTGATTATCGACTTTCCATCGTGGTCACGGGAGACGCGATAATATCTGCAAGTAGAATTAACATTATAGTTGTTGTCAAAAACTATTACATTTCAAACATACGTGTCAAACTTCTCTAGTTTGGTAACAAAGTCCTCATCGTGGGTAATAATGACCAACAGGAAGTTACCGTTTTCTCTCTCCGTAACAATTCTGCGCAAACTTTCGCACAGTGAAGCAATGTTTTCTCTGTCCAAATTGGTGGTCGGTTCGTCTAAGGCCATCACTCCGCAGTTATTACTGAATGTCTCTGCTAGTGCCATTCGTATGATCAGCGATGCTAATACTTTTTGACCAGCACTGCAACGTCCTCGCATGTCGATCTCCACGTCATTTTTGGCTTGGACTACTCGGTAATGATATTGTCGGCGTTTATCTGTAACTTTATCGGGTTTTGACTCGTCCTCAGTTTTGATACGAATGTAGTCAATGTCATTCCCACGATAGATATCCCTCCACAGAGAATAGATAGAGCGGTTTATTTGTTCCATCTTTTCTGCGTGATATTTCATGAGCGCCCACTCGAGGGCATTGCGGTATTTGAGAATATCACTTATCATTTTCTTCAACACCACCGATTCGCTGTATGTTTTTAGATAGTTCTTCACAGCGTTCTTGAATTCCGATCGATCCAGTTCTTTTTTCAAAGCTTTGCTCTGATTCTCCAATTCGGCTATTTGACCAGTTGTTTGGCTTTTCGTCGATTGGATTGCATCTCGTTGTTCAAGCAGTTTGTTTCGTTCTTGGGCCACGTTTGGTGCATCCATGTCGCCAATGCTTTGCATCAATGCGTCCAGACCTTGCTTCAGCGAAGTTGTTTCGTCTTTTAATTTCATCAAGTCGCGGTTGTCCAGATAATCACGCTCAATCATATCTTGATTCATAACTTCCTTTTTGAGCGAATCAATCTGATAAGTCTTTTTCGTCGATTGCAGCAATAATCTAGAATAAAAATAATCGTAAAAATTATGTCTCAGAACAAAATTAGTTTTATTTTACCTTCTTCATTTCTTCATTGGATTCTTTGAAGTTTGCGTTTAATTTTTTGTATCTCTTCTGCCAAATTTAGACGGGACAAAGCATCCAATTCTTTACACAAACGAACAATTTCTGCATCCATTCGTTTAAGCTCTTCTAGCTCGGCTTGTGCCTTGTTTAGGTTTGCACGGTTTCCTTCCTTAGCCTTGGCTTTTGATTTTTCTTCAGTGATCAAAATTTTGCTTCACTGGTCCGAGTTTATTTTTCAGTCTCATCCATTTCTCTCTGGCAAGAGGCGATCTTCTCTCCCAACTCAAGTTCCTTGGCCTTTTTCTGATCCAATGACTGTACAGATTCCTGCAGTTGAATTTTCTTCTCCTTCATTTGGTTGTACCTTTGATGCAGATTGTTTCAAACGTTCCGTTTCTTCATCAATCTTGTTTTGCATAGCGTCAATGGAAATACGCTCAACCCGCAGTTCACCACGAAGTGCTTCTCGTTCCAACTTGATATCATCGAGGGAAGCAGTTGTTCCTTCAGGAGTCTTCACAGCTACTTCAATTTTTCAAGTTCTCAATGCCTTTCTTCATTCGATCAATATCTCTGACAGATTCGTCTAGAATACTCATGTCTCCCAGAATAGAATTGATCAACTGAACGCTTGAGTTAGGTTCTAAAATTGACATTTTGGCACTCCTCAAGGTCTGATGAGGCCTGAACCAGTTTACGTTCAGTCTCTTCTAGCTGTTCTTTGAGTTTCGGTATTTCTTCGGTTTGCTTTGCAATGCGTTCTGAATACGGTTGTAAGGCCAGCAATTGATCGTATTTTTTCTGGTCCGCTTTCAGCATGCGCTCAAGGGCCTCGATTTTTTCCGGCAGTCGGCGAATTTCATCTGAAAGCTCTGAACTTATGTCCTGCACATCTGCACCATCCATTCCCTTGTGGGCAAACTGGGCAACATTTATCGTCCTCGATACGAGAAATGTACTTTTTGTAAAGAACTTCCGCTGAACGGAGCTCTCCATGTTCCAAGTTGTTCTTGCTGATTTTATCCTTCAGCTTGGCAAGAACTTCTTCGAACGGATTGCCCTGACAGACTGTGTAGATTTTCTCTTTATTTTCAGTGAGCTCACGCTCAACGCGGTCCAATTCGCGTTTCTGGGAACGTCTAGTGGTTCCATTTCGGTAACCGTTGCTTGTGACTTGCGCATCGATTCATTCAGCTGTTTGATTTGTCGTTGGAGATCATCGTACAAAGTTTGCACGTTACGTTTGTAGTTCGTATCAATAGTCCTGGAGTTTCACAGAGATGATAAAACATAAATTAGAAATAATAATGGGCCATAAATAGTCGTTCTGCATGTATTAATATAAATGCTCGCGTGTGTAAAATACGAATACCACTATGGAGTGGAAAAAGTTCAATACATAACACGAAATAGTTCAACAAGATTTTTTTTCTGGTATTACGTTCTGCAACAGCTTAGTGTTCTATGAACATCTCCACAGTAAGCTATTCACTTGTGAGCGAGCTTGTTATTATTATTTATCTTTTTTTTGCCTGGCTTTTCGCCCTTGGCGCCATAGTTCGCAACAAACTATGTGTGCGAGCTTGCCAGTTGTTACATTTTCATATTGTATAAGTATAAGAAAATACTCTATATCCTAGAAAATCGGCAAAATTTCCAACCTGAAAAGACTCTCGACCGACGTAATCGCCTATTTTTTTAAGTATAGTCATTGAATATCCTTCTTAGGATAACTTAGCAGTTCTGCCAGACATCTCTCGCGTCGGATGTTTTGTCCGCTGTGCGAAAAAATACTTAAGTGTCCTCCCAGTTCGCCCTGATGTGGTAAAAGTGCAGCGGTTCTTGGAGAAAGAGTTAAAACTCCAGTATAAAAGGAGCATACAGTTGCTGCCACCGTCGACGAGTCACGTCACCGTTGCCGACCACATGTTAAAATATTTATTATTATTATTATTATTATTATTATTATTATTATTAAAAAGAGTTTCAGCTCAGATCGTGGCTGATTCGTCTCTGGAAGGAAAAGGGAGAGGGCTTCACAATGAGGGGCCCCCTGTTGTGTTTAGTTTCATAGTTTAGTTTCAATTGCAAAGGATATGCTTATAAAATCGATATACAACACATTAACACAAAATCGTAGCTTAATTAATCCGTTTGAAGAATAGTGTGTCACGCTGCTAACTTAAACTAAATATATAACGCATAAATCGTGGCAAAGAAGATTGCAACGATTTTTGTCTAAAATTTTTATTTATTTTATTTGACATTTGTTCCAATGTTTCAACATTGGAAATACTATGTAACTCATTAGTACTTTTCAGGGAGGAAGCTTCAGAATCATTTTCAAAATTTTATTTTGAATCTTCAGCAGAGCTTTTTTCCTGGTATTACAACAGCTAGTCCATATTGATACAGCATACAACATGGCTGGCATGAAAATTTGTTTGTAGATCAAAAGCTTGTTCTTAAAACAAAGTTTCGATTTTCTATTAATAAGTGGATACAGTCGTTTTATATATTTGTTATAATTGGCTTGAATGCACTTAATGTGATTTTCGAAAGTTAAATTTCTATCTAGCATGAGCCCTAGATACTTAACTTCATCTGACCAATTTATTGGAACCCTCCTCACCGTTACAAACATGTCTACTTGAAGGTTTCAAATAAAGAGCTTCTGGTCTATGTGGGAATATTATAAGTTGAGTTCTAGAAGCATTAGAAGAAATCTTCCATTTCTACAAGTACGAAGAAAACATATCCAATTTATTTGCAATCTACTACAGATGATACGCAGACTTCGTGCTTTGGCGGAGAGGCCTGTGTGATCCACAAACAAAGATTTAACTCAGGTAAGTCAGATGTGAAAATATTGTATAATATTGGTCCCAGAATACTGCCTTGAGGAGCAGCAGCTTTTACAGGAAGTCTTTCAGACCTGCACTGCCGTGAATCGCAAGTCAGTCCCATCTGTAGGCATTGATAAAATGGGCTGTGAAGTTTTCAAACTTGTTTTCCATACGAATATTAAAAAAAAATCCAGAGGATTGTAATATGTTCCAATCTTAATGAAACTTTCACAACTTGCTTTTCACTACAATATCTTTCCGAGAAAAATTTAAAGATGATCGAAACACGATTCATTTTTGTGTTACACGGTGCGAAACTCTGTAGCGGGACTGATATGCGGTTACTTTTCATTATGGATAATTTGACTTGCTGTTTTTTTTTCTATTTTTTCCGAACAAATCATATTATTTCATTAGTGCAGCTGAAAGAGCATTGGAAGAGATATTGAAAAACTGAACTCAACTCAATTTTGACGAAAATGCAGATGGGACTGACTTGCGATTCACGGCAGTGGAGTTCTGATAATTACCTGAAGTGTACGATTTGACTGATAACTTTGGATTGTTCTAACAATGTATGTTGGAAAAATTAAAGTTTTGTAATTTAACAATCAAAGCCTTCATGTCAAACACTGTCGAATGTCTTTTCTATGCCTAAAAGAGTAAAACCTTCAGATTTGTTGGAACGAATCAAATTTGTTACACTTACACGTAAAAGTTGATGAATGGCGGAATCCGAACTGTTCATTGGCAAAAATTGAATTATCGTTGATGTGGACCATCATTCTGTTCAAAATGAACTTTTCAAAAAGTTTACTGATGGAGGAAAGCAAACTGATTGGACAATAGCTAGGAGCTTCTGCAGGATTTTTGCTTGGTTTTAAATTGTAATTTTGTAATTGCTCAATCCACACCCTGGCAGACAATTATCCGCCCATCTAGACACGGGCTGGGTGAGGACCTACCAAGCCTCCCCCGTTAACATGTCCTATACCGTTTAGCACACCGGGATCTTCCACAAGCAGGCGCCGGAATTAAAGCGGTCCCACAAGCTTCAGATACATTAAATAGATATAGTCCCTCTGGCATTAAACCGAATAGCGGCCTTCATATCATCACTAGCACTGCCTATCCCGCACGCCAAACAAAATGCCGGAAGTAGCGTGCCGTGTAGAACATCCGATGTTCTACACAGCACATCACCTCCGACACCATGCTCAACGTACAGCAAAGACATCGCTAATAAAAAGCGGAATGCGTCATTCGATTCAGTGGCCAGAGGGACTATAAATGTAACGAAGAGGAAATGAAAAGATAGTAGAGATGGTTTGGTTGTTGGATTGCTGAAACGAGAAGAAATAAAGTCATTACGTTAAAACTGGTTTTTTATAGTTGAATAATGTATCGATAGTTTCTCATCTGTTTCCTTTTCCGTGTCGTAGTTGCGTCGATTCTATCCACCTCGAGTTTTTGTCGTCTCCGCTCGAGCAATGAGGACCGCGATGAAATGAAAATATAAAATATGACCATTAGTGTTTATTATTATTTAATGTGGTTCTCATTTGCTTTTAAATACCTAAGTAACATGTGAAACTCTGCCTCTATCAGAAAATTCTAATGAATTATAGTTTATTCTCCTGCACTTTCCCTAACACAAAGTATTCCTATTTAGTAAGACATTTACAAGTGCAAAAGCGCAAATAAAGTGTGGGACCTCATCGAATCATGTTTGATGCCCTCAGAGCACTCATTCTTCGATTTGCGAAAATGAGTCCACTGAAAACACCGACCCGACTCGACGCAATCGCGCACCTCTACCAACGCCTCCGCACATGTAAAACTTCTGCGATAAACCTGTGGTGTGAAAGAAATGCGCAATATTATTTTAATTTCAATCCTAACTGCATGACCCGTAGGCTCTATGCGTATGATTGTTCATTATTTTAGCTAAATATATCAGTTTATTCCTGTACATCAGAAGAAAAGAAAAACGATTAAGAATATCTTGCAGCGTAAAGTTTTAAGTGATCAAATATTAATCCTTTCTTCGAACCTAATTTCATTATACATGGGTTATGCTATGCTTCGCGTGTGATACGAACAATTAGATTTATCAATATAATGCATTAGCATCCAAACAAATACCCTAGAAAATTTTCTTAATGTCCGACAAACATTTCAAAACAATTAGGAACTGCAAAAAATTCAACGGTAACTTTACTCAACAAAGCTTTCATTCGATCACCCTTAAAATACACAGTCATCAGTAGACCATGCACTATAATATCCTCCTAATATAACGCAGAGCTAAAAATCCTCTCTTGCGTTACCCAATCTGAACAAGAAAACATTTTCAAATACTTCCCATAATTTGTGCACGGCAAAACAGATTCCACTTTCTACGTAATGTAACCTAGTATGAACAGCTGCCCAACTCTCCAGACCTGCGCCCTCCAAGATCCAAGGTGCTGCTGCCTTACGTTCAAAACTTCTTTCCTCAAAGTCTGTCTATCAATTCCGAACTCTATTGCATACTACCATACCAATCAGACCCTATTCCTGACAAGACACAGAGTCATAACCCCAATGTGATGGATTTACCCAGTAAATCCACAACCTTGTCCTAACCCCTCTTACGTTTCGCTATCCTCGAAAGTCACCCATATTGATGCTTGGCAAAAAATATCAGTATTCAATCCACAAATCCCAAATTACAACCACATTACGTTGGTCCGTTTGGCGTCGCCGGTGGATTACCTGTTCTGACATTCGTTTTCTTTTTAAACTCCATTTCAACCATGTCCCTCCACTTTATCAATACGAATGTTGACGAATCACGATTAATCTGAAGATCGTGACCCAGAACGGGAGGTAGGATAAATCACTAGGGACCAACTACCACCAGGATTTTTGCTTGGTTTTTAAAGTACCAATTTTAGCATTTTAGCCTTTTTTTAGCATTAGCATTTTTTCCATTTTTCAGGATTTTTCCATATGCCAATTGAAAACATTTGTTAAATATATCAACTAAGAATGATTAGCTACTACAGTTGTTTGCTTTTTTTTGACAGATACGCGTATTTCGACCTGGAAGGCCGTCTTCAATGTCGTCCATCAGAGTCGAGTCTAGCACACATCACTGAAGACCGTCTTACAGAAAAAAATCGAAATAGGTAATAGGCGTATCTGTCATAAGATACAGCTTTAGCGGAATTAAATTGTATAGTCCTAATTTTGTTTGAATAAAGTATTATTTTTGGATCTCGGTGATCAAAAGTTAATGTACAATATTAATATTTGTTCTATACACAAATGCACATGTAATCTATGGTCCAAAAGCGTACTCTGGTACCCATACAATACAAGACATAATATGAAACATGGAATGAATGAGATATGTTCAATGGTTAATTTATACATACTTGCTAGGAAAAGTCGCTTTAAGTTCTCCGTATGCTTGTTCCGCAGCCGTTTGAATTCTAACTCCTTTGCGTTAAACTGCTGCTCTTGAGGTGCAATTCAGTTGCTTTTGCTGCCAACGGCATCCAGTGCCGAAATCTGCTCTTCAACCCTGTCCAACTTAGCTTGGAGCTCTTCGCGTTTTATCTTCTTCTCTGCCAGCTGTCGTCTCATTCCTTCAACATTTGAATTTGACTTCTGATTCTCGTAGTCCTTCTCCAGTTTCTCGATTTCGGTGACAATTTTCTTCAAAGTTTCTGCTGAACGCTGAATGGCTTGCAATTTTCTGACTGGGTTTTGGCCTTTTCACGAACAAAATCTGCAACCATTTGACCTTTCATCCGAAAATCAGCCTCCAATTTGGTTTTGTCTTCTCGCAGTTTATCGATCGCTTTCTGGGCTTTATGGTCTGCTTCGTCGTGACTCTTGGACAGTGTCTGAACTGCAGTTTCTTCAGAGCGAATACCGTGCTTAATTGCTTTCAGGGCACTTTCCCACATCAGCGCCTCCTGCTTCGAAATCCCCAACAGCTGGGAGCTTTCAAACGGATTCACAAAGAGCGACCATTTTCTTGGATCGATCTCCACATAAATCCTGTTCTTAGTCCTCTTTTTGTGTTGAGATTGAATCCTACGTGATTCAAAGGTCTTGAATTTTTGATTGCAACACCTTCTCCTGAGCTTTGCGAGAGCTCAAATCTGACTCAAGCCTCTCGCCAGTTCCAACAATTTTGGAACTTTTGGATTGTTTGAAATTTTGAATTTCAATTTCCAACTCGTGGAATGAACCTTTAAACAGATTTTGGATCTTCGATCGTATTTGATTTTGCTGATCTTCCTTAGTATTGATCCTGAAAAAAAAAACAATGAAAATCAATTTTAAACGTTGAATTTCATTTCTCAAATTTTCTCAATTCCATCAACATTTCCCAATCAATTTAATAATTATAAATACATTTGAATTTTGTTGCCTTTGGAATGTTCCATTTTTGACATCCTCCGATTTGGAAGCAATATGGATCCATCATTGACAACAAATTTTGAATACCTATGATGTAAGTTTTTTTTTTTGTGCTGTTCAGTTGGAGCTGCCTGACAGCTTTGCTTATCAAGGCTGAATCCTCGGTTTGGCTTTTGCCAAATTTCTCCCCTACAATGACCAACACTTAGACGTACTAGGCTATGATGCCCACTTGAACGCTGTTTCTTGTGAGTGTTTTTGGAATCAATGTGGTTTTAGGCGGACAGATTCTCATTCAGTTGATCAACTTTGTCAAAGCCCACCAATTTTGTATCTCATCGCTGAACTGAGATATAAACGAAGTAAATATTTTGTACTTCAAAAAGTAGCTTCATATGATGCTTATACATGCGACATTTGTTGGGGGGCATCTGTCCTATTTAAGGACGCTGGTATGGGTTAAGAAAAATGGGTTCCGATTTTGGCAACTGAAATTTTCGACTTTCGACGGAATCCCACTGTAATTCCGGATTTTCCGGGTTGTCCAGGTAGTATACCCCTTTTGAAATCGCAGAGTCCTAGTTCGAGTACATGTGCCTAGTTCGACTGTGCCGTATTTATTAATTGGATTACTTTATTACGTAGTCTTTCAAACTGAAGATCGTCTAATAAAAAGCTGCTATTCCATTGGCGGAAAGCAACATCTCTAGCAACCATAGCATTCAACATATCTTTATTGGTGGTTTATTTTTATGGCGAGGAGTTCGCAATGGAATGAAATTTTCCTAAAACTATATGATAAGACTACACTGCGGAACACGTTCTTGATTCAAGCACCAAAATACCTCTATTTACTTGATTGAGGGCTGCTGTATCCATTGTTTTTCTAAAAGTATCATAGCACGTCTAGTCTAGCACGTCATAGGCTTAATATTGGCTGTTGAAAATGCAAAATTTGACTATTTCCTGTCAACTTCATGTTGCAAGTTTGCCAGCTTGTATGGTAGCTTATTGGTTTAATTTGCCACATAGTTCAAACTTCCCTCCCCATGGTTATGCGACACTGCCGCGATGGGAGGGCACAATCCATTAGCCCATTAGATGGACACCAAAAACGTAACCTGTAGTGGTGGTATCACATTTTGGCATTTTTGCTTAAAGCCGCGTCATAATTTATATGGCATAGACGCACTAATATCTCGGATGTGATCCAAAGGACGTTCTGCGTCGTTGATAGCATTGATGCCCATTTCAAATAATTAATCTATTCGCGACGTTCAGTTTGCTTTTTGCTAACCAGAATGATCCGTAGCCACTCTTACTATTAGCTAGACACATCGTTATCATATACGACGTAGGGATATAACTCTGAGGAAAATGACTAGTAGATTCACTGAGTAGAAATAAGTGGCGGACAATATTTTTTTAATATGGTTTTTACATTACCATAACAAGGAATACCTCTTTTGTAACAATGCCTATTTTTATTTATTTATTTATTTCGTCAGTCAATAGTAGACTACACGTTTGCTTAATTCTATGTTGTATTATATCTTAAGGAATTAAAATATTGTCTTAGATTTGTTCCGCGACATGGTCAGATCAATTTCTGTGTAATGCTGATTATAAAGAGACAACATTCGATTCAATTGGGCCGAATTTTGCATAGTTAGTTCGATGATTATTTGATGCAAACAAATTCCGATTTCTTAACTGTCTAGCGGCGTGTAGAAATTCAAACATGATAAAAGATTAGTGGAATCAATACGCTGCGATACAATATCATTGACAAATGAAATCATGGCGATTTCGCGACGCTTCATTTAAGGTTTTGAATATCGATAAGCATGCATCGAGCCTCGATGATGGCAGTTGGAAACGTTGTACAGCCTAATTTGCGTAAGCATATTAAAAGAAATTGCTTCTGTACTGATTCGATTCTAATCACTTCTATCACCATGTGTTTTTATATGTGGGGATCACACAATACTACAATATTCTAGAAAACTGATCTTACATAAGCAATGTACAAGGTTTAATCATATATGGATCCCGAAAATTGTAGCTAAAACGCTTAATAAAGCTCAACATATTGGTAGCTTTATGGATAATCGTATTATAATGATCAGTAAAGGTAAGTTTTGAATCTAATATGACACCTAAATCTCTAATCTTATCGCACTTTTGAACAATTTGATTTCCTAAAGAGACAGTAATCTGTGGTGTATTCCGTTTTCTGATGTTTAAGCAGATTTGAAATATCGTTAACAAATAATATAAATAACAATGGACCTAATGCGAACCTTGGGGAACTCTAGATGTAACGTGAACAGGTTTTAGACATTTTTCCCTCAAATCTAACTATTTGTTGGCGATCTGTTAACACACCGAGGACGAAGCCCTCAAAATCAGTTGGAACGCTAAATTCAACCCACTATATCTCGGCTGTCCTAAGCCCGATTTACAAAATTTTGGCACCTACAGAAATGTATGGGCTTCTAGATTCATGTCAGATTTTTGAAATATTTTTGGGAACTACTGTTTGATTTGTAGTACTTAAAACACCGGAGCAAGTCCTAAAAAAAATTTCTAACCGGCGGTAATTTGTAGATAACTTAGAATTTATCGCGAGAACCTATAGATTTTTTATAGTATGATGATCGTTTTAGTGTAATCTAACAATTGGCAATGAATTTTTGATTGTTAGCCGTTCAAAGAACTACAATATATTCACAAAACTGCGTAGAATACAGAAAAAATACATTTTCAATTATAACTTGAAATTTACCGCGATGACCCAAACATTTTATGGTCTTAATATATACTCATATTTAAGGCCATCAAATTTGCAGAAACACTGATAATAAATTTCTGTTGGAAAAAACTACAATATTTTCACAAAATAGTGAAAAATACAGGAAAATACAGGTTTTCTACAGTAATTTCATATGTTATTCGCCAATGAGTCATAGTTTTATAATTTTAAACTCTTTGTTTGTTCATGAGAAACAAATTTAATGAACATTGTTGATCGCTGTTTGTTTAAAGAACTACAATATATTCACAAATCTGCGTAGAATACAGAAAAAAATACATTTTCAATTATAACTTGAAATTTATCGCTATGACCCAAACATTTTATGATCTTAGTATACTCATATTTAAAGCCAGCAAATTTGCAGAACACTGATAATAAATTTCTGTTGGAAAACTACAATATCTTCACAAAATAGTGAAAAATACAGGAAATACAGGTTTTCTACAGTAATTTCATATTTATCGCAATGACTCATCAGTTTTAAAATTTTAAACTCTTTGTGTGTTCATGAGAAACAAATTTCCTGAACATCGTTGATCGCTGTTTGTTCAAAGAACTACAATATATTCACAAAACTGCATAGAATACAGAAAAAAATACATTTTCAACTATAACTTGAAATTTATCGCGATGACCCCAAACATTTTATGATCTTAAAATATACTCATATTTAAGGCCATCAGATTTGCAGAACACTGATAATAAATTTCTGTTGGAAAAACTACAATATTTTCACAAAAATAGTAAAAAAAATACAGGAAAATACAGGTTGTCTACAGTAATTTCATATTTATCGCAATGAGTCATCAGTTTTATAATTTTAAACTCTTTGTTTGTTCATGAGAAACAAATTTCATGAACATCGTTGATCGCTGTTTGTTCAAAGAACTACAATATATTCACAAAATCTTGTAAAATACAGACAAATCTTAAATTTCTGCTGCAATGTATTGATTGCCTCTAGATCAATTAAAAGATTTGAAGTATTTTTAGTTATGAAAATAAATATATTTACAAAACATGTTTGATGTTTTTTAAAGAACTACAACAATTTCACAAAACTATGAATAATACAGGGAAATTACGATCTAACAACAGTTTGAAATTCATTGCAATGATATATGTATTTGTGATTTTAAAATATTGTCATATTTAGGGTTATCAAGTTTTCACAATATAATCGATGAAATTTTATTAAAAGAACTACAATATTTTCACAAATTATCATATAATACAAAAATATTCTGTTGCTACCGAAGTTTGAAAATTTTATCATCTATATAATTTTCTAAATCGTTGTGTATTTTCAATAAAAATAAATGAGCTCAAAATTATTAGAAGCTGTATGTTGGTTTGTTCCTTTGGAATATTGTAAAACTTTCTAATTATGAAAACATAACCCAATTACGAACTGTAGCGGAAATAAATCCGAGGTACATTCGATTTGCATAATCTGCTGATTTAGACATAGCGTGATACATTCTAGCATATTAAAAACTTTCAAATGAAGTCATCTGACTTAATTTTTATGTGGTAAAATTATTCTTTATATTAAAAACACAAGACGCCTTGAGCGGCTATTGGATCAGTAGGGTATTTTTTATGTTTCAATAATCGCTCATTCAAAAATTATTATGTATACTAATTCTTTTTGCTGAAGTAGGTATAATTTGACCATACAAAATAGCAGGATAAATAACGAAATTCTTATTATGTAATGCTTTTTATCCAGTATGTTCGTCACGAAATCTGTTTACCGTGAGCGGAATAGAACACTTAAGATGCAGTAACAGTTTCAATTAAATATGTTTTTATGAATGTTTTTAAATAATTTCTATATTAACGCTGATCATCTATACTTGGAGCTACATTGTAACATAAAAAAGTATTGATCGACTCAATAGTTATTTTTAAAATGAACCTTCGAACACCTTACTTCCCTTAAATGATGGGAATATGGTGCACAGATGGTACTCTGTTTCTTTTCCCTGCGAAATAGGAAAACTACGGTGATAGTAAACAGTACGATGTGGTTAAACATTAAAATATCTGTAAGTTTTTCCTTAGCAATAGGTAAACGAAAGTTTTTTTTTTGCTTTCAACATTCTATTGTGATTGTAGTTCTTTTAAGAATAAAATGATATATTTGAAGCAGATTTTTTAAGATGTGTCATGTTCAAATATTATTAAAGTAAAGCTGGTTGAATCGATTCTTACTGTTTAACTTACTACATGGTAGTTAAAAGTATATGCTATTTGTACAAAATAAAAATGGATCTGAAAAAGTGACATGAAAATGGGTTATCAATTAAGCCCTAGCTGATACAGTGATTAGGGTAACTGCATATTTGAAATATTTACCTTTATATTTTTATTCTTATTCTTATTATAGGTTATTAGATAGATGGCATCAAACATGTTCTTCTTTTTTTATGAGAAGTTTTGAACCATAAAGTATAGGTCATTGCGTGAAATTATTAAATTACAAAAGAGTCCTTAGTTTGAATAAATTATTTAATGAAAATATGTTAGTTCTTTGAACTAACACGTATCAATTTTCGTGAACATGAAAATGGTTTGAATTAATAAAATCAATGCGTCATCGCAATGAATATCAAACTACACTAGATATGAGAAAATTTATAAATTGTAAAATTCATGGGTAATAGCGATTATTTTAAACTAGGTATTGCTGAAACTTTTTTTTTCTGCCATATGCTAAGCAGTTCAATATATATTTTGTAATTCGTTAAATGTACAAATTACAATGAAAAATGTTTGGTAATATAAATTCGAACTTCATTGTTAGATAAGTTCTAAGTTGTGTACAAACAAACGCTAAATTTTTATAGACTAGCTCCAGTGTTTGTAGTACTACAAATCAAACAATAGATTCCAAGCACATTTCTATAACCGCACATGAATCTACAAATAAGGACAAACTAGGGTTGAAGCAATCAACTTTTTTTTAACACCGTCATCCATGTAAGTAAAATATCATTAATTGCGTTATTATAAGTAAATGTCATTGCGACAATAATGGATTAGCTACAATTTGTAGTTGTTAGTCTCAAATATGAGAATAGTTTAAAACCACAAAATCTATGGGTCGTTGCGGTGAATATGAAGTAAGATAGTTGAAGGTATTTTTTCTGTATTATTTACAATTTTTGAGAATGGTTTAATGCTTTGGAGAAACTATAAAATTTGCTCAGTTAATTTATGGTTTATAATATGAAAAAATATAATAAAATCATTAAAATGATAACTCCTTGCCACAATTATTATATTGCAACGGAAATCTGATATACTTCTGTTCTTCTTCTTCTTCTTTCTGGCGTTACGTCCCAACTGGGACAAAGCCTGCTTCTCAGCTTAGTGTTCTTATGAGCACTTCGACAGTTATTAACTGAAAGCTTTCTATGCCAATTGACCATTTTCGCATGTGTATATCGTGTGGCGGGTACGAAGATACTCTATGCTCTGGGATGTCGAGAAATTTCCAACCAGAAAAGATCCTCGACCGGTGGGATACGAACCCACGACCCTCAGCTTGGTCTTGCTGAATAGCTGCGCGTTTACCGCTACGGCTATCTGGGCCCCATTTCTGTTATAATACATAATAATACATAGATATGATTTGTGCAAATATTATCAACTAGTGGTCCCGGCAAACTTCGTCTTGTCATCAAGTAGGTTGTTGAAAAACGCTATGGATCGTCCCATATACAATGACAGTTCCGTTCACGCTCATTTTCCCCCACTTTTCCGGTGAATATCCTGGGATTTTTATACATTCAAACACCTCGGAACCCTTGAGGAACAAAACGGAGAAATTATCATTCAAATACGTTGACCCGTTCGTTAGCCATTTCGTGACATACAAACACCACTCCATTTTATTTATATAGATAAATAGAAATTGTTATGTTACCAATTTTGTAAACTGTTTGTCGTGCTTTGAAAACAGAAATAATAACTGCTCTATTTTTTATATTTATTACGTTGAGAATATTCAAATCGTAAACGCAACTATTATGAAAACGCAACCATAGTCAGAAACTGTTCTGTATTATTCGTGATTTTGTGAAAATATTGTTAGAGCAAATAGCCATTATAATTGTTGAGAAAGTTTGTTTTTTTTTCAAAACTTAATAACGGTTTTAAATAATAAAATCAATTAGTCATTTTGAACAATATGAAACAAGAAAAGCAATAGTATATTCTTGTATTACATGGTATTTTGTGAAAATATTGAAGTTTTCTAACGAAATTTCATCAGTTAATCTATACAAGCTTACCAACTCTAAATGAAAATATTTTATTTAACATTTTCAAATCATAAAATCCATGGAACATTGTGGTCAATTTCAGGTTTTTATTACGATCTAACTTTTCTGGTATTTTCCACAGTTTTGTGTAAATGTTTTAGTTCTTCAGAAATCAGAAAATTATACAGATGATAAAATGTTCAAACTTCGGTAGCAACAGAATATTTTTGTATTATACGGTAATTTGTGAAAATATTGTAGTACTTTCAATAAAATTTCATCGATTATGTTGTGCAAACTTGACAACCCTAAATATGAGAATATTTTAAATTAAAAAAAGCCATGGATCATTGCAAAAAAATCAAACTGTTGTTAAGATCGTATTTTTCCTGTATTATTCACAGTTTTGCGAAAAAGTTGTCGTTCTTTGAAAAACATAAAACATGTTTTAAAAAATGTGTATATTTTTATGTCTCACAATTGAAGCATTGTCTTTAAATTGATAAGGTCTAGAGACAACCAATTAATTGTAGAAGAAATTTCAGAATTTAATACAGAAAATTACAATACAAGATTTTGTGAAAGCATTGTAGTTCTTTGAACAAACAGCTATCAACGATGTTCAGAAAATTTGTTTCTCATGAACATACAAAGAGATCAAAATTATAAAACTATGACTCATTGCGATAAATATGAAATTATTGTAGAAAACCTGTATTTTTCTGCATTTTTCACTATTTTGTAAAAATATTGTAGTTTTTCCAACAGTAATTCATTATCAGTGTTCTGCGAATGTGATGGCCTTAAATATGAATATATTTTAAGATCATAAAATGTTTGGGTCATCGCGATAAATTTCAAGTTATAATTGAAAATGTATTTTTTCTGTATTCTACGCAGTTTTGTGAATATATTGTAGTTCTTTGAACAAACAGCAATCAAAAATGTTCAGAAAATTTGTTTCTCATGAACAAACAATGAGATTCAAATAATAAAACTGATGAATCATTGCGATAAATATGAAATTACTGTAGAAAACCTGTATTTTCCTGTATTTTTCACTATTTTGTGAAAATATTGTAGCTTACCCAACAGAAATTCATTATCAGTGTTCTGCGAATGTGATGGCCTTAAATATGAGTATATATTAAGATCATAAAACGTTTGGGTCATCGCGATAAATTTCAAGTTATAATTGAAAATGTATTTTTTTTCTGTATTCTACGCAGTTTTGTGAATATATTGTAGTTCTTTGAACAAACAGCGATCAACGATTTTCAGGAAATTTGTTTCTCATAAACACACAAAGAGTTTAAAATTATAAAACTGATGAGTCATTGTGATAAACATGAAATTACTGTAGAAAACCTGTATTTTCCTGTATTTTTCACTATTTTGTGAAAATATTGTAGTTTTTCCAACAGAAATATATTATCAGTGTTCTGCAAATTAGATGGCCTTGAATATGATTATATTTTATGATCATAAAACGTTTGGGTCATAGCGATAAATTTCAAGTTATAGTTGAAAATGTATTTGTTCCTGTATTCTACTCAGTTTTGTGAATATATTGTAGTTCTTTGAACAAACAGCGATCAACGATGTTCAGGAAATTTGTTTCTCATGAACAAACAATGAGAATAAAACTATTAAACTGATGACTCATTGCGGTAAATATGAAATTACTGTAGAAAACCTGTATTTTCCTGTATTTTTCACTATTTTGTGAAAATATTGTAGTTTTTCCAACAGAAATTTATTATCAGTGTTCTGCAAATTTGATGGCCTTAAATATGAGTATATTTTAAGATCATTAAACGTTTGGGTCATCGCGATAAATTTCAAGTTATAATTGAAAATGTATTTTTTCTGTATTCTACGCAGTTTTGTGAATATATTGTAGTTCTTTGAACGGCTAACAATCAAAAATTCAATGCCAATTGTTAGATTACACTAATACGATCATCATACAATAAAAAAATCTATAGGTTATCGCGATAAATTCTAAGTTATCTACAAATTACCGCCGGTTAGAAATTTTTTTAGGACTTGCTCCGGTGTTTTAAGTACTACAAATCAAACAGTAGTTCCCAAAAATATTTCAAAAATCTGACATGAATCTAGAAGCCCATACATTTCTGTAGGTGCCAAAATTTTGTAAATCGGGCTTAGGACAGCCGAGATATAGTGGGTTGAATTTAGCGTTCCAACTGATTTTGAGGCTTCGTCGTCCGTGTAAGTGACGAATATCTTAGGCGGACAAGTGTTAAATAAGGTTCAATCCAGTTGAGGAGTCTCATCGCAATTCCCATTTTATTGAGCTTGAAAATCAACATAGGAATGTCTAGTCTGTCAAATGCCTTACTAAAATCGGTGTAAAGTGCTTCGACGTGGTTACCTCTATCCATTGCATTCAAAGTGTAATTTACAAATTCCAAAAGGTTTGTTGTAGTAGAATGACCTTTATAGAAACCGTGTTGTGTATTCGTTATTCTATGTTTTATTTGGCTGAACACATTTTTATTTATAATTGATTCAAATAGTTTTGGAATGGATGAAATAATAGCAATTCCACGATAATTTCGAACATCAGATTTTCTACCAGACTTGTAAATGGGTATGAGATACGATCTTTTCCATTCTTTTGGAAATCTGCTCATTTTAAGTGACTTGTTGAATAGCCAAAATAATGGTGCAGTAAATTCATTAGCTAAGTTTTTCAGTAAAATAGGTGGGATTCCATCTGGCCCTGATCCTTTGGTGGAATCTAAATTCTTCAGTCCTGTTAAAATGTCCTGTACCAGTATTTGACTCACACCGATATCGCTTGTAAAATCAGGAAAACTATAGAAATATTCAAAGTCACGATCTTTATCCGAAAAGTTAGTAAAAGTTTCTTGAAAAAAAGTAGCAAAAAGATTGCACATACCATCTGGATTATCAGCTGCTCTATCATCCAATGTCATTTAGATGGAAAATTGTTAGACTTCATCTTCGATTTAGCATAATTGAAGAAATTCCTAGGGCAAGATTTTAAATCATTTTCTATTTTTGTGTTGTACTCTTCAAGTGCAGCGGATAAACTTTCTCGAGATTTTTGTTGCCTGTAAATTTTATGAGCCTTTTGCTTACGATTTTTTAAATTAGTTATTTGCTTATTAATCCAAACAGGGTTTTTCGACCCATTTCTACGACCGTCTTCGCAATAAAGGAACTTCCATTTGAATAATTTCCGACAAAATTTGAATAAAAATCCGTACACTGCCTACAATCCCTTTGGTTTTCAAAACGATGCCCAATCTATCATTATTCTGTTAACCCTCATAATAGCCGGTTTTATTAACCAAAGAAGCTCAAGCACAGCGTCAATAGTGTGATTAGTGAACAAAATGCACGAGCTCCAAATACTGGGTAAATGCAAGGGTGAAACATCTCGGCAATTCATTTTACCAAGTGAGAAACAGACCAAAACAATGGCACCGAAACGTTCACAAATGTGGGAGAATACACGAAGTCCAAATAGCACGTCTTGCCGGTCTTTTTGCAACAATGATGTAGTCATTTAAACCTAACGCACTTCACAAAAATTGAATGATCATTTCACCGAACAACCGAAAGCGAATGCTTTCGTTGTCGGAATGGAGAAAAGTAGTAACCCCCAACAGAAACTCGTGACTCGACGTACATGAACACTTTAGCACATTACCAGATTACTTGGCATGGGGTTTCGGCGAATGCTGAAACTATTGAATATACGCGCGTTGAGCAACTACATACAACATACTTGATGGCCAAATAGAGCGTTACAGCTCAAAAAACCCACTGCCGAGGGAATCAAAAGTGCCAAGGTCCGGCTCCTACACCGCACCAAAAAAAAAACAATCAAACCAAGCTATATGACACTAGCATAGGCAAATCAAACAACTAAGCTTGAATAATTGCATACCCGATAGGATTCACTAAGTTTAATCATTTAAGCCAGGGTCCCGTAACGCTGGACCCGTTAACGGCAGGTAGATCTCTGCGTGGTGCGTACGCGGGTAAGTCACCAATTGAACGCATAGCGCATCTGTTTTCGGGTCTAGGGTAATGTCGGTAATGCAAGATCGCGTACACAACCTTGTTTACGGCAAAATTTTGAAAAATAAATACTATTTTACTAGCGAGTGGTAAAGCCGGAAGTTGGTCACCCGAGACACACGTGAAGCCAGAATAAAAGCATAGAGTAACGCACACAGGAGTAAGTACTGGGATCAAGGCATAACATGTGATCTGATTCAGTATAAAACTAATTGTATTACGCTTGATCGCTTTCTGTCATGTTAGCATAAAGCCTATCTTAGGTATTACGGCGTCTTTTGAACATCAAATACAAAAACAAGGATGTGGCCTAGAGTTCCGTTCAATGTCACAATATCGTATCAACCGAGAGTCTCGAGTTCCTCACAGAAAATTGAATCGTTTATCTGTGCGAGAATGGCGCGGCTCGCCAAGTATGCGAGAGCTTCCGAGATTAATTGTGAAAATGGGCCTCATTTTTCTATCGATAAGGTTTACGTATGTGGGCAATTATTTAATAGTGACAGAATGATCAAATACTATAAGAACTGACTATCGAATCGATGCTTTAGTGACTCTTCTATCACTCTAAAATGGGAACAGGAAGATGCGACATCAAGCGGATCTATTAGGTGCTCACGCCAAGACACGGGAACCGCGCTCCGACGATAGAATCTATCTTAACGCTGTAGATCGTAAGGCGCATCGCCTATATACGAGAACAATAACGCGCAGTTGCGATCGTCGAGATGCGTGTAAACTCACAAACCTTCATGTAAAGGGAAAACTAACCTAAAAGTAAGTTCGAGCGACACAAAAATACGAAAGCATCATTTAAATGACATAACAGGTGAAAGAATGCAGCCAGCTTGTCTAGGAGAAAACTTTTGATCAGCAAAGGCAAAACATAAGAAGCAAGAGCGACATTCTAGAAGAAAGTGATTGCAAAATAAAATCAAATAAATTACGCATCCAGAGTGTACGGAATTCCGTTTTTGAGCAACTTGAAAAGTTTGAAATCATGTCATGTTAGCAATTAGGTATAGTCTGCTTAGTTACCTTGACGATTTGACTCAATGTCCGTTGGACAGCTGAAGAAATCCTCTCGTACAATTTACGCAATCTGATCGACACAGATACGCTCATAGATGGACATCAACGAAACTTACTACCAGACACCACTACAAGCGATTTGTCCTGCCTGCTGGTGAGACATCTGGAGCTGTAGAGGTGTTTTCACCTCGCTGCTTTTAATTTCCAGTAAGCCCGCCAATAATCCTGCTTCTCACATTGTCGATCAATCTAGATAGACCTGTGGGTCTAAAAGAAAACTCGCGTTTGCGATTTGAATTAGCCCTCGACTCACTGCGTGTGTACCATATCCTGTCGTCCCGAAGATGGCACTCGAACTTTTCTCTCAATTCGATCGGTGCTCCAGGGTCGCAATCGAATCTTCTGCGACGAGAGAGAGGCCGTTGTAATTGATAGCTTACGATACTCCATGGCGCCGCACATGCTTGTACTGGATATGCCAGCTCGAGGCGCGGGAACAGAGTGGCTTTTCGACCGTGGGACAAACATCGCGCATTGAGTACAACTGAGGATCAAGCAGTTTCAAACTGGGTTGTGCTTGCGGCCCGCTTTTCAGGGAAAAGCTTCATAGATCCATAGAGATCGCCGTGAACACATTGCCGAGGAAAAATCGGATTAACAAATCTAGCGTTGAACCTGAACCCAGCTTCAAAGCAGGCTAAGAAAGAACATCTCGGATCAGAACGATATGCCCTTCGTCCACGGCTCATGTGCCCAGGCGGAATCGCCGACTTCAGACCATATGCGAGAGCACCGAATGATAGTGGTTTTGCAACCCATCGTAGGCCATACAATCGAAAGCGTCAAGAGGGGATTGAGAACTATGACAATTTCTGGAGTGGGCAAACAATCTCTGCATCAATCGGCACAACACTTAAACAAATCGTGAACCTTAACCTAACATCTCGCTCGACGCCGAAGCTTCGGATCACTCACTCGATGTTTCTCAATGCAGAAACTGGGTGACGATTAAGAAGAGTTTAAGGTCTTGTACTCTAAGTGCAATAAGATCGAAACAGATTCAACAGAATACGCGATAACCAAAGAAACCAGCTGAAGCCGCAAAAAAACAATGTCTTCACTTCTGGCGGAGCCGCTGCACGCCTGCGAGTGTAGCAAAGATGAGCAAGGGTGCCTAATTATGTAAAACAAGCCACAACTGCTACACTGAAAAAAATTACACGTCAAGGTACGTCTCTGTGTCTTTACGTAAAGTATGCGCAAATCTGAGAAAACCAACATGATAGTGAAAGTGGGCCACCTAGGATTCACATTGCCGATTCACGGTATAGCCATTAGCGAAGGATACATCATACAATTATTAGGCTGTCAAAATGAAACCAACAATGCTATTCTAATATACTACAGCATCATAGATAAACACAATAGAGAATTCAGCTTATGTAAATCCGAATTAGTTAACGCTAGTATAAGAGCAAAGCGCATTGAAGCGAAGAACATTTAAAAATGACTAAGTTTGAACTGAAAAGAAGAATGCGGTGTAGAAAAACTTACTCACATAAAATTGTTCCGAGACTCCTTCTGCTTGTGGCAAGCTCTTCGATTTTTTTCAAACCCGTAAGCCACAGCAACTACAATCGGGGCGCCTGGCAAATCCACATAAGCTATGGGAGCAGGCAGGGATCAGTAGCATATCCACCTTATATTTGCCTTCGAAATCTGAAGACAGCATACAAATCAGTATTAGTGGAAAGTCCGAGATAATTCTAATAAACAACATATATAACAATGTGTTTTCTTAATAGAAAGGTAGAACTATTAGGCTCGGAGTATATCGTCAGCTTATAATAAAAAAATCGAATTCAAACATTCATCTAAGAACTTTCAGCTCAAAATTGCTTCTCCTGTTGCGGTAAGCATTGTGAGTGAAGAGACATGGCGGATCTCGACATGACGGAGCATACTCACAATTCAGGTGTACACACAATTGCAAATTCCATGGTGAGCACGAAACATGACGAAGAAGCTTTGAACAATGAATTCGAAGCTATAAGTCAAATAGATTTCATCAAACATATTCTTATGCTGCCAGAATTCAGAGTGGTAATCTGACCCCAACTTGAGAAAGACTGATATTGACACACATATAATATACATCAAGCAAAACACCTGAAGGAGAAGGAGATAGAGAATCGCGAACACTGTTGACACTACGATTGAAGAAGATGAAATGGTCACAGGGAAGCTCATAGATAGGAAAAATGATTGAGACCTGTGTCGATGAGAAATCAATCCGAAGCAAAACACAGGAGATAACCGTGAGACCACGACCTCGAAAATCCGCGTTATAGCAAAACATAGCCAAAATCGATATGAACTGAACGCATTTTGAAAAATCACTGATCATATATTTTAAATACAACAATCACGATCGAGAAAAGCTGCGTGTGGATTTGTATCAGTGTAGAGACACACTGTAAAATCGCATCACCTAAGCATAATTTAAAAAGCTATATAAAGAACGTTTGCTTCTTCCCGAATCATTTTGTTGTGTGTTCAGCTCTGAACTGCTGCAGGCCCACATTTCAATTATCTCGCTTGTCTTCTAATGCGTCCACAGTCGATTAAGGACCATTCACGTAATGGCATCAACTGCCAGCCTCACTCATCTTCCCCTGTAAGAGGAATAAAAATCAGGGCAGCCACCGGAGCAATATATCTCCATACAGTTTCCTCTAAAGGTTCTGAATCTGTCCTCTTTTAAAAATTCGTAGACCGATCACACCTTATGGTGCTAAAGACATCACGCCAAAACGGATCAGATGTGTTAACAGATTATCTGTGTCATGACATCATGTTCACAGTGGTCGATTGAAAATCGATGAGCTGCGTCCGATTTCCGTGCCCAAAGCTAAATTTTAGTGATCAGTGGTTAAGAAAATCGGATCTTTTCTTCTATAGCGAAGATTACCGATGAATATGAGAAGTTCATCAATTTCTATAAATAGAAAGCATTACTTTCGTAAGCGAGGTTGATAAATGTAGGTGTAAGAGAAGAAAAATAAAAATCGGAACTTCTGACTAGAACAGGACTTTATGCTCTAAAAGCTTTCAGCTTCTGAGAGAATAATGAAAACGAAATATGCCAATATCTCTCGTTGTCAACAGGGACTTTGATGGCACCACGCTTGTTGCTTGAGCTACTTGTTTGAGAAGAGAGAAAAAAAACGATTCATTACGCTTGCGACAAAGCAGAGCCGCGAAACGTATTTGGGGAGCAAAATCTTCTATCATATCTCTTCAGTCTCATGACATCATGTGCTATCACACATGCGAACAAGTATAAAGAGCCACTACATTTGAATCAAAAGAAACTGCATGTGTGTATCATGATTAATGGTCGCGCCGCGCCCAATCAGCATCGGAAAGCGCGGTTGGGAACGCGACGCTGTGACCTCGCCCGCTGGAAGGACATACGGTTCAACAGAAAAAAACATTATGCCGAGAGGCTGCACTTCGTAACAAGAGAGAGAGACACACACGAGCGAACCCATTCAAAATCAGTGGTCGCAGGACGCGATTAGATGATTAAAGAAAAGAATATTCAAGAGTAGGAAAAATGTTCTCTTACGATCAGTCAATATCTCAATATTCGAGACATTCGAATAGTTGTATTTCATGGCCACAACTAAGTGAATGCACACAGTAGTAGACGGTGCTCGCAAAGATAAAGCACCTTTAAAGACAGACACGCTAACGACAAGAGTCGGTGATTTATTCTTTACAGATTGATTCGGTTGATCTTGTAAATACAGATGGTCGGTACAAACAAACTTTTACAATGTCACAGAACCGGCTGCTGAATAAAATGCCGTCAGTCGGTGATTCTAAGTTAGATTGACGAATACCCCGCTAAACGCTCTTTCACAGCCACAAGATATCTAGAATAAATGCAAAAGTCTATTGTTAAGCCGGTGAAATAATAAAGCTGATCTCGTTCGTAAACAAAGCGCTTGGATCGTAACCGAGAATTCGGTAATCGTAGCAGCCAACGTGCGTTAAAACAGCCGCCAGTAATATCGTAGATCTGAGCTTTTATATCTCTAACGAGAGACATACCGTTACGATCAAAGACCTTGTTGTAAGAGTCATTTCAAAGATTTAAAAGCGAGGAAGTGAATTCAAAAAGACAAGAAACTGAACATAGTACGTACAGAGAACGACTATGATTAAAAGCTATCGTCGCGACCAGCTCCGTCAGCTAGTCACTGAGTCGAGACATTGCTGATGTGTAATGTATGGACTTATGTGCTGTTGCTGAGCGCAGTCACGTAAATCTTATATTTCACCTCGTCGCAAAGTGGCTTCGAGAAAACTTGCGGTTTGGACAGTGTCCTAAGGCATTTGGCATTTGACAATGTCATGTCTTCAAATGTAGCCGTCAAACCCGCTCACGACAGAGATGTCATATGCGTAATCAATGATCAGAGCTTACAGCACCAGCGAGATGATTGGACTTAAGAAACCGGCAACGAAAAACTTATGTCAGGCCGGGTTCTCAACAAGAAGTGACGACACGTATAAATATAACTCTGCATATCCGCTTTTAAAGTGCAAAATAAAGAAGGTTGGACCGGTCTCGATACAGAATAGTCATGTCTTTTTATAACGACTATATATTTAAGAATATCAAAAAACAAGTGTAATACTGTAGGAGGATAAGAAAACTTTTAGCGTAAACCACGGATCAAATAATTGACTTTGAAAAATTACAGACTTCGAGAAAGGTGTATTACTCAAGTCGAATCGCACATTCGAAAAAAGTACACGAGAGCGAGATCAATCCAGCAATTGACAAGTTGGTACCTCGGACCACAAACATTTCCCGAATTCGATCGGTAATTGTTGAATTAATCCGTCGAGAGAACTCATTACAGACCGTCAGTAGGTATTGGTGGTGTAAGGTACTAGTTGAGGATGTCACGGAAAATGAGATTAGCCATTGAATCGGCAATCTGATATTTCCCAAATGTTATCACGAGTAAATGCATGCGACCTAGGTCTGAAAATGTCGATAACCGCTCGCAGTGAAAAAGCAAAATCAGCCAATGGTCAGATTGAAGAATTCAATTTGAAAAGCATTGTGGCTTATGAAGAGGTAAAAAAATCAAGCCTACGTATTAATTTGTGACGTTATGCTGATTGAATTGCGCGGCAGCTTTCTGCGTCGTTACCTAATTTGAGGTAGGAGGTGGCCGCTGATAGATGAGGTAAGATAAGAGGGCGTCAATTATCAACTCAAGGAAGTCATGCACGAGAATTGAGTAGTGCTAGCGACGTTGAATCACAAGGATCAAGTCAGCGGGTTCCTCATTGCCAAACCTCACAAGTAAAAAACGCCGTTGGATTTTCTCGTGATACGAGATCTGGTTCTGGGTGTTGCCAGCGCTACAAGATGATTTGAATAGAAAATCGTATCACGAGGTTAACAAATCTGTTCCCTACAAAAAAATCTGTGTTACATACAAAATGTTGAAAAGAAAATCTGGTCCATAACAAATGAATCGTGCCAAATAAAAATATCTGTGAAATACAGGAGAATCTGGAACGGCAGCCTGTTGTGCCTAACATTATTTCCGCTACTTCAAAACGCCTACTAAAATTCACACATGTCGAGTAAACGAGCTGAGTTGTGAAAATATAGTGTATGAAACAGTATAAAATAGACAATTAGTCTACCCCAGTGACACAATGGATAAGATGTGAGAAAGAATCTGGTCAAATCTCCAGGTAATTGAAATTAACATCGAGAAACACATCGATTAAAAACATCAGATGGACTTTAGACCCCACAAATAACTCACATAGGACATATATCGACATAGGGCCTCCGTTAGTCTGTACACAAGCAATACGTTACATGACCGCAATTTTCTGGTCAGTGTCTTAGATGAAGAACAGCGGATATTTGATTTGAGCACAACAACAACATGTTTAGTCATGTATCCACGTGCGTGAAAACTGCTTAACATCACGAGCCATTATACTGCACATTTTGTTGCCGGTGTGAACTAATCGCAGGCACCAGGCTGGGCTTGTTTTATTCATTCGAACGAAGAGGAACGAAATGAAGTTCGAATAAGAAAGACTCATCAAAACAACAACAATTTTGATCTTCACTGCCCAACGACACCCGTCACTTCCCCCCCCCCGCGTATATGAAGCCTATGACTAAAGCAAAAAGAAAAGAGGAGGGAAAGCGATTGAACATGATTATATTAGGGATAGATATGTGCCTGTTACACTGAGTGCTCGCTCAAATATCCCCCCGTCAAATGAGTAAGGTTCTCTCCACCGCAAATATGTCGTCGTCGAGTTCCCGCAATATGCAACCGGACGGATGGCTGACCGACTTTGCATTCGGCCACCAGCCGAGCATGCAAAAACAAGAAAAAGCGGGAGGAAATGAATGACGTGACGGCGCGTCGATGTGTGTAGGAAACCAATTGCCAAACAAAACAACAGCTCTCCGCTCGGTGAATGATGCTCTGCAATAAGGCGCAAGTCGCGCAATGCATTTGCTCGTGCGTCCGTAGAAAGCAAAATTTATACTTCAATATGATTCATCAGAGACATCGGTACGCGGAATCGGTGATACAATAAAATACATGTGATGCTGAATCGAACAATCTCCTAAGCACTCTCTAATAGTAATCGCTGATATAGATAACGTACATTGAATTTGCGATTGTGGTTGCTATATGTTCGAACACACCATAACAAAACTGTCCACCTTGAAGAGCATGCGCCCACACCGTCACCTTTCATCTACCCATTACAGTCCAATGTGGGGTAATAACATGAAATGGCGAAGAAAACTTTGAAGTCTTATAAGGCAAACAATATCTAGTGGCAATCACGTCACATTTGAAAATCATCAACACAACAACTGATCAACCACAGGTTCTCACACAGAGAACGGAGCGGCCCCATTGACTAATTGTGATTGAAGTCTCCCAACTTCGCTCAAAACGTGGCTAGGCGTAGACGCGTGTTGCTCAAAATCAGCACCTAACCGCCGGTTGCACCAAAAAAAAAGCGAGTAGAGACACAAAGAAAGAGAAACGAAGCGTCGGCGTACAGCGTTACACACCCGTGTAGGAGACGAGAGCACGAAAAAGAAGATGAACCAGAAACTCTAGAAAATCATACATACAGGATTCTCCTCCTCGGTGATTGATCGCGTCTGCAAAATTCGAGCACACACTACGACAGCGAAATCTTGTAAACATGACACGTGTCTGCTTCAGAGACCATAAAGGAAGCAATATTAATTAATGACTCGATCGCATCCAAATTCACCTATGAAAATCAAGCAACTAATTCATAACAGATCACAATCGAATGCATGTCTAAATCTGTGCTCAAAATCCAAACATGCCCTCGTCAAGTATATGGAAATGCGCTAAAATAAGAAAGCAAACGAAGAATCTACTCCCGGCTGATAGCAACCACGATTGCCAGAAAACGCGAGAGAGCTAACATACGGCTGGGAGTCAAAAAGTGCACCGAAAATTAACAGTTATGCGAGTAGTACAACACTAAAGCCCTATTGTCACTTGGAGCAGTTGGGCATACGCTCATCCCACATGTCGAATTGAGCAGAGCGGCGTTAACACCGAAGCTCAACTAAACACCGAAATGATTGAGAAAGACAGTCTCTCTAGAGAACATCGCAGTATATAGTCACAGACACGCTCGTAACCACAAGATCAATATCACGAATCCAAAACTTTATCAACACTGCCATGCCCACAAGCGTTCAATCCAACAATTTCTCAAGGTAACCATAGAGTACGGCGATCGTTTTATCAAAATGTACAATAGGACAGTGGTTGGTCTTTGATCAACACCCAGCCCAACTGCAAATAGATAAATATAAAAGCGATGCATTTTGAACATTGGTCATTTTATGATTAAGCCTGTAGAATAGAATTAAACTTGAGATATAATATGATTAATACGCGCAGATATGAAGTGTGAACTAATGGTCGTCAATAACGCGCTCAATGCACCAACAAAACTGAAACGGAGCACACACAATCGGAGAAAGGCGAATTGTTTTAACATGGGTCCCGTAGGGAGGAACTATATAAGAAAAGACGGGAACAGAGAGTGTTGCCGTGCATATTTTAACAAATAGTTCTTGTCATTAAACAAAAATGCTCAAGTTCGCACATGCACCCTCACAATACAATGCAGGACCGTCAACAAAACTTATCGTGCGGATGTGTCGTGATTCAGTCATCCAACGGCTGCACTTGTATAGAATAGTTCTTCATACATAGAAAAATCGTTGTGCGTTCGTCGTGAACCTCGCTCAGTGTCCAGAGCCGAAGGAGCGAACCGAAACGCGAAAAGGCGTAATCTGCGATCATCGTGAATTTAACTCGGCTCAGTAAAAAGCAACTCATCAAGCGAGCAAGAGTTCCTAAAATTAAAGAATCCTAAGCGCGTGAGTGAAGCAAACACAGGCGGCTGTGTTTTGAAACACTTACACATTTGAGTTGGACACGACGTGAGGTAACAGGTCGTTGTTTTGGCCCCGGCCAGGCGCTCGGAACCGTGGGCAAAACGGAAAAGACTAGTGCAAGGCAACGGTGTAGGACTTTGCTCATGACGGAGAACAGACAGAAAAAAGTTGCGGATGGCGCACTCACCAATCAAATGTTAGTACTCCGTTATCCGCAAAAACAATACAGCCGATAAACAAAAAAATGTATGCTCAATGTCATCGAACGCCTAGCAGAATTCCGAAACTTAAATCGGTAATATAACATGTGATGAAAAAAAAAATCGTGGCCCAAGAAAAAATCAACTACATACTTACTTAATCCACAAACTATATGGACGACAGCTAAGATAAATACAGGCAAAAAGAATGAAACGTCCCTTGACATACCAGAAAAAAGTGCGTGATGAAAATGTTTTGGTGCTGTATCACTCAATTGATAGGGATATGCGAGAGCAGCAACAGAAAAAAGGAAGTATAATAATAACGATAAGAACGTGTTAAAACTGTGTAATAGTTAAATATAGTCTTAAAAACCACAGAAAAGGTTTACAAACATTGTGAAAAAAAGAATCAAATCAGTATAATAAATACCTAAACGATTGAAGTACTGATAGATTAGATGTGACCAGCAGTGAAATCGACACTAGCGAGAATTGAAAAACTGCTTTTTTGAAGAACAGATAAGAAAATAAATACTCCGAAACCATAAAATGGAGAGGCAGCTTGCTGAACAAAGTAAAGTCCTCTACAAGAGGAGTTTTCAGCCACGAGGATCCACTGCGAGAAAGTGAATAAGCCGAAGGTTGTACATGTTGGCCATACTACCCCTCAATACATTCTCATAACTTATTGAAGAGCGTCCTATAAATCCAAGTGTAACCACCTCGCAAATACATTAATTTGACAAGAGGACAGAGCCAATTGAAAGGATGATCCACAATACTATAACGTATTTATGAAATTACGACTTATTGGGAACACTACGTTTCGTTATTGACATTTTTCTGAAATGTTTGACTTCACGTAACAAGGTGTAGAGCAACACAAAACCATAACGTCCTGCTCGCTCACCCGATTTTTCGTAGTACAGAAGCTATACCGTAGGTGCTTTGTGGAAGTCCGAGTAAGCACAAAAGTAGATATCTACAATGGCGTACATAAAGAAACTACCACTGTAGCTCCTCCGTGAAGAGCGGAAAACATTAAGATATAAACACAAACGAAGCATTTTAACTTGCGTGTTGTCAACTACGCCGTTAAAACTAAATACAAAGATAACCAAGTCAGAAGTCGTAAACAAAAGAGTCTCACTGCATTAGAATGAGCGAGGAAAATTAAATAACATGAGACAAACGCTCAGGGTCGGACCATATAATTGACTAGTGAAAAGAAGAAGGGAGAGGGTTGAGATCTTACCGCGCCATACCAAATCATTGTAATTCCATACAAAGAAACTTTCTACCTTAATCTGGAGGGCTGGGGGGGTGAGAAAACCGCTCAAAATGCTACGTATCGAGGACAGCCCCCTAAACAAAAAAATACAAGTGAATTCGTTATAAAAATAGACATACTTTAAACTCAAATGATCCTCTAAAGCTTATTGAGGATCAATTCAAAATATGTTCAGTAACCATTTACGAAGAAGAAACCAAAGGACTCACACAGAAATTTTAGTTGAAACTAGAGAGAGTATATACCCCAACAGAGTCACGTTCCATACCAGATATCGACCACATTGAATGATAACAAAAACAAAAATTCAAGGTCTAAAGAAGCCCCGTCAAATAACAGCTATCCAAGATTGTGTCCAATCTGAGGCTGCGGGAAATAAACTAGAAAGAACTCTACGATTCGGGCAGAAAGCTCAAGCACAGCTGCGAAGCCAAGCTGAATACTACCCCGATCACTACGTGCTGGAGATAGGCAAACAGCCTGAAAGAAGCGCTAACATCTCGTGCAAGTCTAACCCAAAAAACTGAGAGAGAGAATGGTCTATCCCGCTGCATTCCCTGCATTTAGAGCCTCATTAAACTCACGCTTCCGTATTTATGCGAGAATATCGAGGCACGCAAACAAAAGCTAAACGTATCAGATCAACGTTGACACATCACTAAACTACCAGAAAAGAGGTAGGCTTGAGTATATCAGCGCGAAACATCAAACACTACATCACCATTCCCAGCACACGGCAGGCAACGTACCATGATAAACCTGTCCCATCCCTATTTGACCAGAGAATCCGAGGCAACCGTACATATGAGCAGATAGGGATGACTGAGACTTTAACCATCTTTCTAAAAAAATCTTACAGACCTCAGTCTCATGTGCTGTTTTCCATAACGCCAGATTCGAACAGCTTGAGTAACAGGAATGAGTTCGAAGAGAGCATGCCTCTCACGGTATGCTAAACCAACCACAAGATTCTACTTAACCAGAGATAAGGCTCTTTCAGTAACCAACGTTCACAAATTGATCAAAGCGAGTATTATAGCAGATAACTAGATCTTATTTATTGCAGGTGATCCGGTATAGAAAATAACTCACAAACAATACACAACCTAAAACACATCAGAATGCACCCAAATTCGTGAAACGGCTCGCAAAATACTGAAAGTCACAGCTATAGTAAATGGACAAACCATCCAACCTTATCTTAGCCACAACTCACTCTCTTTAACCAGTCAAAAAGGTGAATTCATTAAAGGCAAAGTGACACCCGCCAGCCCATAACTAGCCATGCCAAAGAACCTACATAAGATTTCATTTCTATCCAAACCAATCCGCGTACCAAACACTAACAATATGTGATACAGACGGGACACTAGTGACATTCCGAACCGAACCGTAACTGACGTTTGACTACAACAGCGCTGACCTCCAGAAGGATCGACCGTTCGCGCAAAAATTGCTTGGCCCCTCTCATCAGGACACATATATCTATACACCGAGCCCGACAGTCTCAGTACTGTCGACCAGTCCACCTTCCAATGCCGCTTAGCAATTACCGTCTGACCACCGACGACAAGTCGTAACGCGCTACGGCTGCTCCCTTTAAGGCGAGCCAATTTTCACCACGACCCAACTGGATGACCGCGGCTACAAGCGACCCCTTAAAGGAGAATTTGTCTACACGAGCCCGACGTCAAGAAAACGTAGCACGGGCTTGCGCCGCGCTGTCAAAAGGGACATGTAGGGACAGACACACGATATTGAATCGAACTATTGGCAAACTCATTCAAACGAGCTATCTTCTGTAGAACTATCCCCAGAAGTCACAAGCTAAGTGAAAACGTAGAAAATCCAAACGGACCTGATGCGCACAAAACAACAAACTGCACGGAGTTCGGACGACGAACCATCGTTCAAACTCCGTTGCCGTAAACGCCATAGAGCGAAATGAACAAAGTATAAACTTGGAAGCTCTGATGTCCGGGAATTTCACTCGACGCAATTGTCCATAACCGTATACCACTAAACAATAGAAATAGAGAGCAATGTGATTGCTACTAAAACAAACGCATGCACCTACAACTTACTCGAAAAACAGACACCACGAAATCGGGTCCCAGCAGGAGAAATGCCACCTTTGTCGCATCCGAGTTTACCATCGTACTGTGACAGCTGATAACAAACTTGCTTCGAAGCAAGGCCGTGCCAGTGGAAATCTAGAACGACGACAATCACAAAACATGTTAGTTAGGTAGTAGGACCTTAGTGGAAGACATAATTGCTTGCGAAAGACGACAACCGACTAATATTCCGTGATCCAAGTCACAAACGCACAAACGAAAGAAAGAACAGGCTCATTTACACATTCTGTACATACAATGAAAGAGGACCGTTCGAAACGTAAACCACTGCAACCAAATTTCAAGACCAACAATGAAAAGCCTCAAGTCCAAAATGGTAAACAACTTCGGTCGCGAGTTAATTTAAAAGCCTATCTTACTGACAAACATATCATGCAAAATGCTGAAAGTTGAAAAAAATACATTTCTAAAAGGCCCACTATTTTGATTAAAGGAATTATCGCAAGCGCCTTTCCAAAAGCCCATTCATACATGAGAAAACGAGTTAGCTATAAACAACATCAAAATGCAATGAAGTTACGAAAAAAGTTCAAATTCTAAGAGCAGATACAAGTTAACTTCAGCCGCTCCGCCCATTAATTATTTCAACAGCGATAGCTCAACAGCGAACATAAAACAAATTGCAAACGAAGCTTGTGATAGCTGATGAACTACTTCTATCAAACACCTTAAAACCTGTGCAACAGTTGACTCACACTTATGAAACACCACCGAGGACAATAAATGACCGGGAGACGGAAACGAAGATAAACTTCAATGAAAAATATTCCATAAGCCGACAACCTTCGCGTAGCAATCCATGAGAGCGATGACGAGAGTGTTGAAATATAATATAATACATACACAATCCGAGATCAAAGAATTCCTCTGTCGCAAGAACGCGGTACCTGACATTACAGCGAACCCTTACTACTCTCCAATACGCACCGTCCCTACTTCGAATTCGAATAACGATTTTTACTAAAAATAGAATGATTCAAAAACCACATTGAGATTATGAGAAATCCCACCAAAACAAGCCACAACAGCACTGAGAGTAAACAAAGAGTGCGCACTCACTGTGCCCTCATTTCAGCGGTCGGCGCGGCGGGTCTAGGCACAAAAGAATAAGCTGCATACTAGTTAGGAAAAAAAACTCATTTCTGCACCTGCGATTTTAGGCGTAAGACATGCTAAAATGAAGAATGTCATATTAGTATAAGCCTAAGACCGTACTCTCCATCCGACACTGGAAGAAACGATAAACAAACATTAAAATGCTAATATCGCAAAAAAAGTGTACAAATTATCTATTGGTCAACAGTAACAAAGAGTTGCATTGCTCAGTGTACCTTCTGGCGAGGAGAATGAAGCTCTAGAATCGTTGGGACTGAGATCCGAAAACCTATCAAAATAGTCCAGATGTCAAATAAAGTGATAAACCTACTATAAGATTAAACTCGTATTCGCAGGGACAATCCAACGATAATCCGATCACGACAACACGAAAGTTTCACTGAGCAACTCTGATCATTCCTCACGTTAGAACGACGAAATGAGAATTTTCAACATCGCAACCTAACCACTGACGTCGAACCAGCCACGCGAGATCCGAGAAGACAAAAGAACTTAACCAGGAACAACCAATACACAAAGAGTAAAGCCGAATTACATAACGGTAATAAAAAACGCCGAAAGACACACATGTAATAGATACGGCTCATCATTTGTCATAAAGTTTTGATGAAAAAAACAAAACTACCTTTTAAGCAGAGTCATTCTTAAGAAAGTATAAAAATCGAAAGTAACAAAGTAACCGTAAAAAAGTTAAAAGTGACATTAAAGCATTAAGACAGGTGGATCTTGCAAGGAGATTCTCAAAACCGTTGAAATGACTAACTGGATCTGCAATAAAGCGACTCAGAATTATCTGATGCATAAAAGAACTCAATCCAGAGTCCAGTTGAGGCTCTGCAAGCACATGTACGAATGAAAAGTGATCAAAGCATCCGAACTACGAGTAATAGCAACTACTGAGCCCGCGTTCTTCATATAGGGAACAACAAAACGGAATTCCTCCAGAGAAATCAACAAAGATGAACACGAGAATAAGATCCATTGATTAGTATCGAATCCAAAGTATCCCAACATTACTTCACACAACAGAGAACAAAAACTCATGAGTTATCCAATCAAAAGGACCCGAGAGTGACTCTCACGAACGTAACTCGTCGATATACTCAACGCTCCACCGCCAGTCGAGAATACACAGACTCATAAAGCGCTATTATAATCGTGATTGGGATCACAGTAACAGCAACGTTCCAATACTATCCTATAAGGTATCAATACACAAGCCGGGATTAGTACCATCACCATGATATTAGAAGAGCGCAAAAACATAATAATGCGGTAGTAGAACCCGATAATCATCTAAACCATACATAAAATGTAGAACCAGAAATGTGCAATTCAATAATAGAAAAGTAGACTGAGATTCTTTTATAGTGGACACTTCACGAAAAAAATAAAAGCGAATACGGGAAATTGATATCAAAATCAATCAGCAAATCTCCTTCGGTAATCACAAAATTACGTCACCGATAATACACGACAACGAATAGACGCAACAGGTGAATCTCGAACAAAAACCATTAGTATTAGTAATTCTAATTCATAGATAATGTGAGTAATTGCATGCCTCACGAATTCTCGCTTTGGAAGGCTCAAAGACAGCCTTTACACGCAATAAAACAGTCGATCAGTGACGAAAGGAACAAACAATTTTTCAAAATGTCATAAAACTAGACGGAACTACAGGCGATTGTACAACAACTGATCCTCGACATGCATATAACCCGTGCGGCTTCGACCTCCGCGATCAGCATCGAACGTGGCGAGAAAGCTGCCGGAGTAACCTTCTGACAACCGCGAGCCCATAACCTCGACAGCTCAAAAGTCGAGAACTTCATTTCGTTAGTTCACAAAAATGTCGTGGGTTAACGGCGCGCGAATCGCAACAACAAACAAAAGAAAGTGAACTCTGTAGTCACAACCCTTCAAAAAACAGGGGATGGAAATTGCACAAACGTGGCAAGATGGAAGAAGAACGTTTGTCACGCGAGCATGCGAACTTTCTTTCACGCAAGGGTCCATATACCACATTTACTAACGACACTGTCAAAATTCGAAGCATCCTTAGCACCACCTCTTAAGATTCAAAGCGCGAGAAAAAGATACCGCATATGGGAAGTAGCAGTTTTCCGTTGTATAGGCCAGCGAGTACACCACGAAACCATAAGGAAGACAAGCCCTCCAAATCGATAAGAAACCACACCGAGTCGCGAGCTGCTTAGCCCCGAGAGAAGAAGCACATGTTACTACGACGAGAAGAATACAACGTTA